>NC_135212.1:47691308-47703808 GCF_052324685.1 Brachyhypopomus gauderio
CACATTAGTTGGACATGGATGGAGATACCTTCACTACAAGAGTTTTGAGTGTGGGAGTTGCCCTATTGCCCATTGAGTTAAAAGATTTTTGATGATGGTCAAGAAAGCCTGTTTCACAGTCAGGGTTCCAAAGATGTCAGGTGGGGCAGAGGTCACGGCTGTTTGCAGCCACCGAACATCTTCCATCCTAAACTCACCAAACCATGTGAGGCTTCGGCAGTGTTTCCTGGGCCAAGTCCATACCCTGAACAATAGGCCCACATCAATATCCCGGAGTCTGAGTGTTCAGATCACACCAGCGCCACAGTTGACCAAGACAGATCTAATAAGATATATTTCATAGACTGACGTGTGGTAAGGGTGACGTCCTGTGCCTTGTTTAAAGTCACTGAGCTCTTTAGCAGGACCCATTATACTGCTTTGGGCTATATATTATCTATCTATCTATCTATTTACTTGTTTATTTATTTTTTTAAATATTTGTGGCTGAAACACCTGAACTCAATAATTAGGAGGTGTGTCCACATACTTTTGGCCATATAGTGTATTTTTTGTCTAGATAATTTTTTCTAGGTATTTTTTTTGTAAGTCCCATCGCAGCTGTGTGTTGTACCTTCCTATTCGGGTCTTTCTCCACTAGAGGGCGGCAGTACACTGGTACAGGGACGTTCTTCATGCGGTTGTCCTCTTTTTCATTGGCCTGTGAGGAGACAGTGAAGAAAGAGGCATTCATAAAGCAGCCAATCACAGCGCTGCTTCAAGTCACACGCAGGAAAGGCTCCGTGCTGGAAACTGCGTGACCTGGTTTGTTTTGGCCCTGGCCAACAAACACAGACGGAGAGGCGGGGAGACTGGGGCACACACTTGGTAGTGAACTGGAGCGCAAGTTAAAAGGCTCCACAACATACAAACATGCGTAATACAAAGGAGTTAACCAACACTGCACAATCATCTGAGTGTCAGCAAACACAACCATTAGCAGTCCTGTAATCTTAGGCTTGCTATGGGTTTATGTCTTAACATGACATAGTGACAGTTATGAGCCAAATGTTAAAGTCTGAATTTCTGTCAAATAATTTTATAGGTAATAATAATCTAATAATGAAGATAAAATAATCTAATTTTCAGAGTTCTGCGAAAGATAAATGTTTTATTGCCTGTACACAGTTTAGAAAGTCACTGGACAGCATTATTTGCATTTAATATCTGTTGACACGTTTCGTTAATCTGTTAATAAATCGGTTAGTTTGGTAAGTAGACAAGGACTGACCATCTGTACTCCAGTATGAGGAATTAAAACTCTGGTATCTTGTTGTAATGTGCTGGGGAGGTTAATGCAAAACTGCCACAACTAGCTGACCTTCTTCATCACCAGTTCCTTGTCGAACCCACCAAAGAACCATAAGGGATCTTGGTTATGACTGAAGGGGCGTGGTTAGATCTGGTTGCTGGGCAGCCTGTAGCATGTGAGGAGGTTAGGGGCGGGGTCAGAGAGGGGCAGGTTGAGACAGATGCATGCTGGTCTTCTGGAGGTCAGACTTGCCTGCGGCCTCTTTGCTGTGGCGTCCGGAGCGCTGTCTGCCTGGGGGCCCGTCTGCGGGAGATCACAGTTAGAGCCACGGTGACACAACGTCACCACTGGCAACCCCGACATACCCACCGTCACCCAGGCAACCCCGACACCCACTCTCACCATGGCAAATCTGACAACAACGTGCTGATGCTCTGAGAGCCAGTGATCCACTATTGCTGGGAAGCAGAAAAACCGCTTAAACTTGACCACAGCTCCATGTGAGCTAACTGCAAACATGAATCACAGTGCTGTTGTCATGGAACAGTCTCAACTACACAGTCTCAACTACAGGCAGTCATGGCCTAGTGGTTAGGGAACTGGTCTTGTGACCGGAGGGTCGTGGGTTCGATTCCCAGACCTGAGGCCATGACTGAGGTGCCCTTGAGCAAGGCACCTAACCCCAACTGCTCCCCGGGCGCCGGGCTAGGGCTGCCCACCGCTCTGGGCACGTGTGATCCACAGCCCCCTAGTAATCACTAGTGTGTGTGTGTGTGTGTGTGTGTGTGTGTGTGTGTGTTCTGACTGCACAGATGGGTTAAAAGCGGAGGACAAATTTCGATTGGGGTGTAAAAATCACAATTGAAAAAATATGGCACATTTGCATTTGCACAGTCTCAGCTACACAGTCTCAACTACACAGATAGCTGCTGTCCCAGTGACAACAGACGAGAGCTGCCACCCCATGTCCTGACTCAGTAACACACCGAGATCACACCAGGTAGGGACATTCTACGTCCTCGTCCTCGTCCTAGGACGTACTAGGCCACGGATACTTTCATTTTCTCATTTCCTGTGTCTTCTCCATTCCTTGATGGTAGGACTACTTCTAATTCTCTTCTACACACTACAATTCCCACAACCCTTAGCCTCGCTCTAAAGCCTCAGGTTACTTCGGATGGTTGACTCCTCCCTAAATGCGGAGGAGGATGGAGGGTGGTGGGCGAGGGGCTGAAGGGCGGAGGCGGAGCAGGGTGGAGGTACCTGTTTGAAGCGGGGCGGGACACTCCAGCCGCAGGCCTGCATGAGGCCGTCTTCACGGCGCATGTGCTCACGGACCTGCCGGTACTGTTCACGGCGCTGCTCACGCCGAACAGACAGGGCCGAGTCGCTGAGGAGAGACGCAACACCATTACTGGGCAGTCTACGGAGTGGAGAGAGAGAGAGAGAGAGAGAGAGAGAGAGAGAGAGAGAGAGGAAACAGAGAGAAGGGAGGGGAGGCAGTCAGCGAGAGAAAGCGCCAGGGAGCCAGCCAGCCAGCCGCAGAACACACAACAGAGAGAGAGAAAGAGGGGGAGAGAGAGAGAGAAAGGGAGAGAGAGAGAGAGAAAGGGAGAGAGAGAGGGAGAGATAGTGATAGAGAGAGAGAGAGGGGGAGGGGAAAGAGACAGAGAGACAGAAAAACAGAGAGATAGATACAGAAGGAAAAACAAAGCAAGAAAAAGACAAGAGACAGAGAAAGGAAGTGAAGGATACAGGACATGGATGAGTGGGTCAGAGGTGAGACAGACAGACACACACACACACACACACACACACACACACACACACACACACACACACACACACACACACACACACACACATTAGACAGAGTCACACACACAACAGGTACTCGAAGAAGCCCAGCGCGGTGAGCATGCTTGCATCACACTGTCACCTAGATGTTGATTTGATGAGACAGTATGAACACTATTGTGTGTAAGTGTTGTTTTTATGAATGAGCGTGTGTGGGTGGGGGTGTGCGTTTTTATGAATGAGTGTGTGTTTGTTTTTATGCACCAGGTAGAGCAGCTTAGCACTGAGGAAAAAACAGCTAGCTCAAAGCAGAATACAAGGATAGAGACAAAACACACACGTTTAAAGACAAAGAAGACAAACAAATAGACACAAGTATGTAATACAGGACTGAAGGGTATCTCATGTGTGTGTTCGTACTGATGTGTGTGTGCCATGTGTGTGTGTGTGTGTGTGTGTGTGTGTGTGTGTGTGTGTGTGTGTGTGTGTGTGTGTGTGTGCCATGTGTGTGTGTGTGTGTGTGTGTGTGTGTGTGTGTGTGTGCCATGTGTGTGTGTGTGTGTGTGTGTGTGTGTGTGCCATGTGTGTGTGTGTGTGTGTGTGTGTGCCATGTGTGTGTGTGTGTGTGTGTGTGTGTGTGTGTGTGTGTGCCATGTGTGTGTGTGTGTGTGTGTGTGTGTGTGTGTGTGTGTGTGTATGCCATGTGTGTGTGTGTGTGTGTGTGTGTGTGTGTGTGTGTGAAGCGTGCTCTCACTCCTCAGGGAAGAAGTCGAGCGTGCGGTTGGAGGTGGAGATCTGGCACATGGTGTGCGAGCGTCTCTGGTTGAAGCCGGCGGGCGAGGGCGACTTGTAGTGGATGTTGACGCTGGTGTAGGGCCGCTTGACCGGCGGTGGACTGGACGAGGAGCTGAAGAGCCGCGCGAAGCTGCGGAGACACACGCGAGCGTGAAGACCGGCCACACCCACACGCATGGCGCCACACGGCCCGCTCAAATGTTGCGTGTCAACGAGGAGACTCGTGGAAAACTCACAACTGCCAGATGGTGGATTTCTTCTTCTCCTGGATTTGGGGACTCTCCCTGGAAGCCCTGTGAGAGGGAGGGGCGGGACAAAGCCGGATGAGCCAATGGAAACGCTCCGAGCGCGTGACCCTCCGGCCGTGAAAGGCTCCACGTGCAACTGCACATCTGTAAGCGTATTGCTCTGTGTGCTTGCGTGTAAAAGTGTGTGTGCGCGTCTGACCGGATCATCTCCGTCCAGCGCACGGCCTCCTGCAGCTCCATCAGTCTCTCTTTGTACTGGTTCCTCTCCATCAGCACACGAGCCATCTCCACCCGCGTGAACCTGCGCCGTTGGGTCATGGCTACGTCGTCCTGCAGCGAAGATGAATACTGCACCGTTCACACACACACACACACACACACAATATACCCCACACACACACACACACACCATGTACCCCACACACACACAATATACCACACACATACACACACCATGTACCCCACACACACACACACACCATGTACCCCACACACATACACACACCATGTACCCCACACGGACACACACACACAATATACCACACACATACACACACCATGTACACCACACGGACACACAAGTGCCACACACCCCACACACACACACACACCGTGTACACCACACGGACACACAAGTGCCACACACCCCACACACACACACACACACCATGTACACCACACGGACACACAAGTGCCACACACCCCACACACACACACACACACACCGTGTACACCACACAAACACACAAGTGCCACACACCCCACACACACACACACCATGTACCCCACACGGACACACAAGTGCCACACACCCCATACACACACACCATGTACCCCACACACACACACACACACACACACACACACAGTGCAAAGCCAAACGCACACCACAAAGAGGAGGGGAAGGTTAGAACAGCACAGCTCCATCTTTCTATCGAGCGTGGCGTGAATATTAAAGTAGCACACTGATGAGATGCAGATTAAACTACAGGGTTAATCTCTGTGCAAGCTGGTATATGCCAAAGCAACAAGACAAGTAATAACTGGTGTTAAACACACCTTGACCACTGGTTTAACAGTTAAAGCACAACAGTAAGGTGAGGGTGTAGTGTATCAGTTAAAGCACAACAGTAAGGTGAGGGTGTAGTGTAACAGTTAAAGCACAACAGTAAGGTGAGGGTGTAGTGTAACAGTTAAAGCACAACAGTAAGGTGAGGGTGTAGTGTAACAGTTAAAGCACAACAGTAAGGTGAGGGTGTAGTGTATCAGTTAAAGCACAACAGTAAGGTGAGGGTGTAGTGTATCAGTTAAAGCACAACAGTAAGGTGAGGGTGTAGTGTATCAGTTAAAGCACAACAGTAAGGTGAGGGTGTAGTGTATCAGTTAAAGCACAACAGTAAGGTGAGGGTGTAGTGTAACAGTTAAAGCACAACAGTAAGGTGAGGGTGTAGTGTATCAGTTAAAGCACAACAGTAAGGTGAGGGTGTAGTGTAACAGTTAAAGCACAACAGTAAGGTGAGGGTGTAGTGTATCAGTTAAAGCACAACAGTAAGGTGAGGGTGTAGTGTAACAGTTAAAGCACAACAGTAAGGTGAGGGTGTAGTGTATCAGTTAAAGCACAACAGTAAGGTGAGGGTGTAGTGTAACAGTTAAAGCACAACAGTAAGGTGAGGGTGTAGTGTATCAGTTAAAGCACAACAGTAAGGTGAGGGTGTAGTGTAACAGTTAAAGCACAACAGTAAGGTGAGGGTGTAGTGTAACAGTTAAAGCACAACAGTAAGGTGAGGGTGTAGTGTAACAGTTAAAGCACAACAGTAAGGTGAGGGTGTAGTGTAACAGTTAAAGCACAACAGTAAGGTGAGGGTGTAGTGTAACAGTTAAAGCACAACAGTAAGGTGAGGGTGTAGTGTAACAGTTAAAGCACAACAGTAAGGTGAGGGTGTAGTGTAACAGTTAAAGCACAACAGTAAGGTGAGGGTGTAGTGTAACAGTTAAAGCACAACAGTAAGGTGAGGGTGTAGTGTAACAGTTAAAGCACAACAGTAAGGTGAGGGTGTAGTGTAACAGTTAAAGCACAACAGTAAGGTGAGGGTGTAGTTTTAGCTTACATCATCCCCTCCTTCATCCTTGGAGTCCTGGGACGCTCCCAGTGCCTCCGCCCTTAACCTGTGGGAATGAGACGCAGTTTCAGCCACGGCCCAGCAGAACCGCACACATGACACAGGAAAGTCAGGAGGAGGGGGAGGGGTGTGCGGGTGGGGGCCGTCCTTACGGCACCTCTTAAGCTCCTCCTCCAGCTCTTTGACCCTCCCGTCCACTTTGGTCTTGGACTGCTTGACCACCTCCAGCTCCTCCCTGAGCACCTCCTGCTCGCCGGAGAGCTCGTCCACCTTGGCGATCAGGTCGTTCTTCACGATGTTCAGAGCATTTCTGGGTACAGTGTATGCGTTGGTTAAAACACAAACACGCCGGCATATTGTGCAGTACACACACACACACACACACACACACACACACACACACACACACACACAACAGAAGTCTCTCTTGCTTACTTGGTTTCCAGAAGCTGTTTGTTCTCTGTGAGCAGGTTCTCCACCTCTTTCCCCATTCCTGTGAGAAACACTGTATTAGAACACTGACCCCGCTGACCTCCGCACGCAGCCTCAGCTCAGTTATTATGGGGCCTTCATCCACATTTAAACTTCTATGACGTTCACTAGCATCTCCACGTGAGAAACACGTAGGTGTGCATCAGGCTAATAACGGCAGCATGATGTCTCGGTGACTCAGGAGAGGAGAGGAGATGCAAACACATTCCAGGGCAGAAACAAGTGTTCATATCTGGATATAAATAAAGTACATGTACATCCAGAAACAAAATACTGCAAATATCTACGGAGCACTGAATTTTTGTAAAGTAGGTACACGACACGGCTAGTCATTCAGAAGCCCAGCGCCAAGCAGCCTTAGCTGATGGAAGACTGAACAGAAGCAGACAGGAAATGACATAGCATCGGAACGGGGGGGGCGGGGCGTGGAACGACATCGCGAAGATGTCTGCATGTGAGGGCGCTGAACACAGATACACACACACACAGATCAGGAGGGACTGAGCCTTACCAAAAAAATCATCCCGCACTGAGAGAGCAGGGCAGAGGCAGGTTGAGCGGTTCAGTGGGGTTAGGGAGAGAGAGAAAGCGCGAGAGTGAGTTAGAGAAAGGAAGAAGATAGAAGAGAGAAAGAGAACAGTGAAAGGAAGATCACGGTGGAATGGAAGGGTTGAGAGAGACAGAGAGGAAGAATGAGAAAACAGGTGTAAGTGGATCTATTGCTAAAGATTGGGTGAGGGACATCTGAACACCCACACCCACACACATACACGCCAGTTCTCAAAACTAGCCAATATTAGTGGAGGAAACAGCTCGAAAAGGAGTCAGTAAGACTAGTATACGTTTGTCATGTAAACAGCAGCATGTGAAAGTGTCCAACGCTGCTATCATTGCATCTATGAACAAAAGTTTGAATAGAATCCTGATAATCCAGATCACCTCTAAGAATAGGGGTTCAAGTGGAGATTTTAACATGAAACCTTTACATTCATTTCTGAAATAGATTTAATACTGGTATGTTTAAACTGGAAATAAAGAAGTGTTGAGGAAACCCTGTTGATACTGTGAGAGGCACTGGGTGATCTGGGTCTAGAAGACTGATGTGGTTACATGAGTTACTGAAGCCTGTTGCTCTGCTCTAACTAGTTTATTTATGTTTACTGCACACCAACCAAGAAAATGGTGTAAACAAAAGAGGAGAGAAAAAGAATGTGAGCCAGTGATGAGATACACACCTGAGAACTCCCCTAGGGGTATAGCCAGGAGAAGCACACACAGGAAGGAAGCACAGAGAGGGGTCAAGGGTCAGTGAGTGAGACGGCCAATCAAATCAAAGCTCCACCTTCACACTGAGATAAACAAATCAAATGAAGTTTGGCCTTTGCAGTGAAACTGAAGAAAAACGGATAATTCCCAGTCTGAGAGTAAACATAGTAAAAAAAAAAAAACCCCTATGTTATAACATAATAATAAGATAACCCCTATAACATAATAATAAGATAATTAAAGGAGGTTTTCTCTTTCACGGTATCATGTGCTTGTAGGTTGGGATGCTGCAGCCGCGAGGCAAGCATGATATCCCAGCAGCCTTTGCAGTGAGGGAGCCCAGGCACATCCAGCATTGGGGCCATGACAGAGGAGGTCAAGCAGGTCAAAGGGCAAATGCATAACTCAAGGCCTACAGCACAACAGGCCGACCCTTGCTTAGCAACGGCTCCTAAGAAATGCGGTGGAAACACATGAACGCACAGCTCACGGCCGCAGGTCAGCAGGGCGCGCAGGACGTACAGGACGGTCCCGAAGCGTGGGCGGGCTTACCCAGCAGCTCTGCACCCGCATCCACGTCGCCGATGATGTCAGACTTGGCGTCTTTGATCTCGTGGTAGAGTGAGTCTGTGTTGATGCCAAACGCCTCGTTCACGATGCCCTGAGACGGACTGTCCAGCCCAGTGAGAAAGGGGAGAAACATGAACACACTAGCAGCTTAGGAAGCCCTGGAGATGGTCAAAATGCATAAGTGTGGATGCATAAATGCATAAAAATTCTTTAGAAGGTCTATATATTATAGTTGGCAACTACAGGCACATAACATGTCCACTACAGGTACAACACGTGTCCACTACAGGTACAACACGTGTCCACTACAGGTACAACACGTGTCCACTACAGGTACAACATGTGTCCACTGTCCACATGAGGTCGGAGTCCTCACCTGTTACCTCCACCATAGATACGAGGATCCATGCACATGTCTAACTCTGGTGTAGAGTCTAAAATCTCCTGAAACTCAGACCACTCGTCACTGCTCCCCATACCTGCACCCACACACACACACACACACACACACACACACACACTCAGTTTAATGTAAAGCCTCTTTTTAAATAATTTTAAATACTTACTGTATATATATATGATGTGTGTGTGTGTGTGCGTGTGTGTGTGTGTGTGTATTGTTGCATTTTCTCTATTGTATGCATATGTTGTACATTTGTGTGTTATGAAAAAATAATGCACTAGCACACAAATAATGTGCTATCACATTTCTCTCTCTCACCGATGCTGACGTTTCTGGTCTCCTGGGAGACCTGCACCTCCATATTTCTGCTGAGTCTCTTGGCATTCTTGCGGCCCCGCCCCTGGGATGTTTGTTCAAAATCCCTAGTGGTAACCATAGACTCGTTGAGAGGGGTAACCGTTGCCGAAGGGACAGAGGAGGTGGGAGTGTTTGACTTGCTGCCTGTGCTGCTGGGTGTGGCCACAATGGAATCAGACTCTGATCCATCCTTTAGGGGAGGAGCCAGACAAGCAGACAACTCAGAGAAGGTTAAGAGTACAAACACTGTTAGTGTCATGTTAACTCATATTGTGTCAGTTGAAAGGCAATGTAGCATTACAAAAAAACATTTGGCACACAAACATCACACACACACACACACACACACACACACACACACACACACACACACACACACACACACATACACACACATACACACGTGAGACAATGGGCACCATTTCTAATCTGAATATCCTCTACCAACTCATAACCAATGCTGTGAATCTGCAGCTAGCTTTGCTCAGCGTCATGTGACCAGTGAGTCGCACAGAAGACGGAGGTATTGTCCTTCGTCTAAATATAGTGGCTCCGGGAAGACGATGCGGTAAGTGCAGTGTGGGCAGGCCTAGGCTCTCACAGCCGTCAGAACCGGAGGAAATGACCAAACCAGCACAGCTTGGCAGCTGAAGGCAAATTCTGGTGGGTCTTATTTTCATGGTTCTGAACACACTCAATGGGAATCACGTTTTGGAAGGATTTTTACGGCATTATGAAGGGTTCTATGGAGAATTGTCTCGTTCTAGTATGTGTATGATGCCTGCCTATATTTTTTGAGCTTGCCCATAATTTAATCAGCAAGACAAAAGCGTGACAATTCACACTGCGTTGAACGAGGACACACAAAAAGAACACATGGAATAAACATCATTAATAAGCCTGCTGGTATGGCAACTAAAAATAACCACCATGGAACGCGCCTGCTTTAAGAACTTAATCTCCTAATGACACGGGTGAGTGTGGGGTGTGGTAGACAGGACACGGGTAAGTGTGGGGTGTGGTAGACAGGACACGGGTAAGTGTGGGGTGTGGTAGACAGGACACGGGTAAGTGTGGGGTGTGGTAGACAGGACACAGGTGAGTGTGGGTGTGGTAGACAGGACACGGGTAAGTGTGGGGTGTGGTAGACAGGACACGGGTAAGTGTGGGGTGTGGTAGACAGGACACAGGTGAGTGTGGGTGTGGTAGACAGGACACGAGTGAGTGTGGGGTGTGGTAGACAGGACACGGGTGAGTGTGGGGTGTGGTAGACAGGACACGAGTGAGTGCGGGGTGTGGTAGACAGGACACGGGTGAGTGTGGGGTGTGGTAGACAGGACACAGGTGAGTGTGGGGTGTGGTAGACAGGACACAGGTGAGTGCGGGTGTGGTAGACAGGACACAGGTGAGTGCGGGTGTGGTAGACAGGACACAGGTGTGTGTGGGTGTGGTAGACAGGACACAGGTGAGTGCGGGTGTGGTAGACAGGACACAGGTGAGTGCGGGTGTGGTAGACAGGACACAGGTGAGTGTGGGTGTGGTAGACAGGACACAGGTGAGTGCGGGGTGTGGTAGACAGGACAGCAGGAAGGCCCGACTCCTTCTCCTCCGGCGTGTCCCACCACCGTGCCTGTCCGTCGCACCTGGAAGCCAGGGGCGTAGACGGCCCGGCCCATGTCACTGGTGTGCCAGGCGTCAGACGACGACGAGGTCGTCCTAGCAACCCCGGCACCCCCACGTACCATACCATCCCCGCTGGGGAAGAGGCTGAGCGACGGCGGCCGGTCCACTTTGCTAAAGAGACGGAGGGAGGGAGAGAGGGAGGGAGAGAGAGAAAGAAAGAAGGCAGGAACAGTAAGTCAGATGTGCCACAGGTTCCTGAACGGCTGAGGTGGCAAGCCACGCACCAAAAGACACAGACAAGAACACAGAGACGATTAGCAGACAAACGGGTTTCAGAAATGGACACACAAGCATGGAGACACATGTGCGCACACTGGGGGGAAAGAGGTAGTGATTACTCTACACCGCTCGATTAAACAGGTCTGATCATTCACAATGAGGGCTAAAATGCTAGCAGGGTTAGGGAGACGGGGTAATAGACTCTTAGAGAGGGCTTGGGGGGCTTTTTACCTTTTCCTCCAGGTGTTGCGCTGACTGAGAAGACATATGAAGGCATGTGCACGCACATATACACACACACACGTACACACACACACACACACACACAGACACAGACACACACACAGAGCAGCACAATGAGAGATATGTAGATTAGAAACTGAAAACAAACACAAAAGACATCCCTTCATACCAGGCACATACCAAACAACACAATGCAAATAACGCATATGAAGTATAATAAAACTATGAATAGTGTCCACAATGTAGACAAAAAGAATAAATCATTAACACTACCAGAACAGCCCATAGATAATAATAATAATATCTCCTGAAGGTCAGCAGAAGGTTAAGCAAGTGACCAACCATGCAGGGATTTATAACCTCCAGGATTTGATGCTGTTATGTGAAGGTGGAGAGGAGGCCAGTGTGAGCCACATGAGTAAGAGGTGTATGTTAACACGCTCTGATTAGGGTTATGTGAGTTAGGGTTGTGTTCAGTTAGGGTTATGTGAGTTAGGGTTATTGTTCAGTTAGGGCTGTTATGTAGGGCTGTGAACCCTAACTGAACATAACCCTAACTCACATAACCCTAACAGAACATAACCCTAACTCACATAAGTCTTGTGATGGTCTTTCAGCTGGACAGCCACTACGTACTCAAGCATCTTGTTAAAGGAAGTAAGGTTAGAAATAGGCTGATGGTTCTTTAAAGCTTGTGGGTCAAACCCCGGCTTCTTTAGAACTGGAGGGATTGTAGCCAGTTTTACACTGGAGAGGACTGAGCTAGAGCTCAGAGAGGCACTGATAACGTTAGTCTGATAACTTTAGTCTGATAACTTTAGCTATCAGAGGTGAGGGAGATGGAACACAGGTTTTGACTGTGGGGTGGACATACGATCCAAGACCCAGGTAAAAAATGGATACCTGGATACCTGGATAAGCAACAGAACTTTCATCTAATGGAACAAAACTAGAGAAACAAGACGTTTTGAAATGAACAATGCTGGAGTTGTAAATACATATTATCAACATTGTCA
>NC_135212.1:47706308-47793808 GCF_052324685.1 Brachyhypopomus gauderio
AAGAATTCAGTAATCCCCACATCACAGAACAATTGAGAGGTATGTGCACATGTTCAAAACATGCACACACACACACACACACACACACACACACACACACACACTCACACACACACACACACACACACACACACACACACACACACACACACACACACAATCTAACAAGCATTAAACATTTCCAGTCCTAGAATAAGCTAAACTCGATACCCTATGCCTGATTTCATTTGTGTTCATATACAGTGGAGTCCGTACCATTGGGCCCAGCGATCTAAACTTGGACTAGTTTTCCGGCATCAAGGACAAAATGTTCGTCTTAAACTGCATCACTAAGGTGTTCTCACATTGTTACAACGGCTGTAAAATACTTTTTTTTTTACACAAGTGATTCAACCTTAAAGTCCTAACAGTGATGATCATAAATCAAGAACTCAACTCAGCTGCCAAACGATCTTGGCACGATGGAGCGGGAACACAGACAGTGTTGTGAACTGATCCAGGACCAGTCATAATCCTATGCAACAATTATTTAATATTCATGAGTACAATAAAAGTGCATTACAGATTCAGATTCAAACAAATGATAATATGATAAATAACAGCCAGTGTATTTCCCTAGAAGTTGGTGGTGGCTTCTTAATTTGTCTGTGTATCATTTGGGAGAGTTAAATGGGTCCATGTTCTAAACGGACCACACGGTCAGAGTCTGGAAGCGCTTGATTACTTTATGCTGCTCTTTAGTAGTAAACATTACTAGACAGTTGGATCTCAGGGATCAGTGAAATGGACCCTGTCAGTGATCACTGGACCTGCAGTAGTCCAAGAGGACATAAGTATGAAATAAGAGGTTGCGCTCTGTTTTGTGTCCATTATGGGCTTTTATCATAATCCCACAAGAGAGGACATTGGAGAGTGCTGTCTACTCTAACCCTACTCTCTCTCTCTCTCTCTCTCTCTCTCTCTCTCTCTCTCTCTCTCTCTCTCTCTCTCTCTCTCTCTCTCTCTCTCTCTCTCTCTCTCTCTCTCTCTCTCTCTCTCTCTCTCTCTCTCTCTCTCTCTCTCTCTCTCTCTCTCTCTCTCTCTCTCTCTCTCTCTCTCAGACCCTCCCTCCCAGTCTCTCTCATGTTATCTCCTTATCCTTCCTGTCTCTGTCTCTCCCTGTTTGTCTCATAATGAGTGAATCGGGTTACAGAACCAGCCCATTTTTTGTGTGTTATTGATTACCCATAATCACCTTATCCCCCCATCCACCAACTCACTGTTGTCCTTCACACCCACATCAAGACCCCAGATTACACTCTCACATAGCAAATCACTGCTGTCCTGATATTGTTTTAGCTAAAACAACATTTTTAAAAACCTTCATTTTGCTTCAGGCCTAACAGTTATTTCCACTTAAACGAATACTCTCCTCAATTCTAAAATGAAATATCTTTAGAATCATATTTTGTTTCTAAAAGCTGCAGGTGCATTATATAGTCTTCTGTGGTCAGGTCTACTGTTCATCAGAAGGATTATTCACCCATTACTGCCTATTTTCTCTATAATACATAGCCAAATCCATATTGCACATTCTCTGGACTTTAGAGCCAAAGAACCTGCTCTTCCTGCTCTCTCCAAAAGACCCTAACCTTGCCTGGGTCTGGACCAACCCAGCAACCCTACAGACCCTAACATTGCCTGGGTCTGGACCAACCCAACAGCCCTACAGACCCTAGCCTTACTTGGGTCTGGACCAACCCAAAAGCCCTACAGACCCTAGCCTTACCTGGGTCTGGACCAACCCAAAAGCCCTACAGACCCTAGCCTTACCTGGGTCTGGACCAACACAGCAGCCCTATGCCTGCTGTAGCCACTAGCACATCAAGTCCAAAAAAACATTCTATATGCTACATTCTATATGCTATAAGTAAATGCACACACCAACTGAAATGAACTTTTAAAAATGTTTTTTAATGAAATAAACATTTTGAAGTCATCATGATAGAATATAACTGTTGACCACTGTTGACCACAAATAGTTTGCAAACTGATAAAACAGACTGAACAGGTTTAACAAATATAGTTATACTATCTACCAAAATTGCTGAAAATGAATCATATGACCAAGACTTTAATCCAGACTATCTTTAAGACTTCAACCAAAACTATTTTACTATGTGCTAGCAAATTTTCTAATAAGTGAACAGAAAATAGGCTTCAGATACAAAATAATCAAAATCGGGGGTTAATTCTGTGTGAGCCATTTCACTTTAAAGGAAAATCTAGCTGCTCAAACCTTTACATGAAATGAACCAAGCTAGTAATAAACATCAAAAATACATTCTGCAGTGTCTTTTGGAATCAATAATGTGTTTGCTGTTATTGAACAGCTTCCGATAAATAATTAACACTGATCACTGCTTTGTTGTAAATATCCAAAGCTTTGAAGGTATATTGATGGATCAGTCCTGAATAATAACCATGTACATCTTGGGTAACAGAAAAGAGTCTAGTAATATCATTACACTTCCTGCTTTTTAAGCCCAATATGCACCTATATGCCCCTGTGATGTAGAACTCATCCGATCCGTTTCACTCAGTGGTATTTTTCTGAAGTTGACCACAGAGTCATCGTCACTTCCCATCATAAATCACCGTGCTAATGCTCACTAGCTAAGGCAGAGCTAACCAGCCCTCTATGCAGTTCACTATCTTGTGTTTTCACTATAAATAAGCTATACCGTTTCATCCTAATTTTTGTGAATTTGCCCATAACCTGCTCACTGTTACTGAATTATAGCCTAGGTGTTGCAGTAACATCTGGAGGGAGTTTTGGCAGTGCTAGCACCACCTGACAGTGCTGCAGTGGTTTGGGGGTTTTTAAGGGCATCTGATGGCCACTTTCTCAGTATAGTAGTGCATGTTCCAGTGAGAGATGTGGACAGTGAGAGAACAGGTAGAGTATGAGAATGGATATTGATGTGTAATATGTATGTGTATACGCACACATTTGGGACGGGTTGTTTGAATGTGTTTAAATTTACATTCTTCCAAACATAATACTGCAAACCAGAAGGCAACAATAGGTTATGGTAATATAACTCGTGCTTTTGCTACATACAGTAATTTTATTAATGGAAAATGAGGATAGGTATCATTTGCTAAGGAGACCTCATCTCTGACAATTAAACACGTTTATACAGGGCTGTAAGGGAATGTGTGTTTTCACAGACGCATCAGTAATATGCAGCAAGCTTAATTCAGGTAGTGTATATACAGATAATTAAATAAGAGCATCCTCAAATGGCTACTGGCCGTAAAGTTCCTAATACTTATAATTAAAGCCCCGGAAGGGTGTAACGGTGTCACAAAGACGCGTGTCTCTATAGATAACCTTGTTTGAACAATGTAAATTATAATAATGATAATGTTGCGAGCACAACACCCGCGGGCGCGCTCACCTCCTCGGCCTGCTTGCGCAGCGCCTTCTCGCGCTCGTACTGCGTGATGAGCTGCTCGTTATCCTCCTTCAGAAGTTCTAGCTCCACTTCGTGCTCTTGGTTCTCGGTCAGGACGGCGTCGAGGTTCTCCAGAACATTCACCACCAGCGGCATCAGCTCCTTCACCACCTCCTCGTCGTAGCTCCGGATGAGGCGCTCGAACTCGCGGTAGATGCTGTTGGCCAGGCCCGAAACGCGCTCCGACATGACGGACACGGAACCATAGTCGTCCTGGTACACGACCTCCTCGAGTTGGAGCTCCATCATCGTGATGGTGTTCGGTTCCTTGCTCGTTTAACCTCAGAAAGTAAACGAACAACCGGATAAACGGCACACGAAACGACTCGGATGCGAGTGTTTTTTTTTTGTCATCCAAAATAAAGGCTTTCGGAACCGAGGCGATGTGTTTAGGATGTCGGGTGATCAGGTTGCCACATCACTCTATGTTCCGATGCCAAAAGCATCATATGTGAGATGTAGCCCAACCGGAGGCCCCTCGGTACGCCGGGATCTTCTCCGTTGATGTGACACTGAGAAAAGGCGAGTTCTCCTCCCCGCCCGTACCGGGCCGCGCTGTCAGACTCTCCCCCCTACAGCCCCACAACCGCTTCTAAGACGCGTAGCCGCAGGTCCCGGTTCTGCCCGACCCATCCCTGCACCCGGGCGACATCCATCGCAGCGTACGCACAAACGTGCCCGGAGATCCACCTGCTCGTCAGCAGCCGCAGCCCATCAGCCCGGCCATGAAAAAAATCAATCAACGGAGGAAAATAAATAAATAAATAAATAACACAGTAATAAATAGATGACGTATAATCACAGGCGTAGGCCGTCTCCACCTCTCGACTCTTTAGAGCACGATGGCAGGTTTGCTCTCTGTTATTTAGGTTCTGGGGGCGGCGGTAAGGGCTGGCGGTGTCGGTTCCGTTTCTCGCTTGCAGGCACCGGCTGACCGACCGCAGGGTGACGTCACACCGTCTGCACCGTGCGGAGCAGCGACGTCACCGCCGCGGACCTCCTACAACGGGAGAACCGCCGTGATCGGTCCGAGACGGACGCGGCGGCGATATTGGGCTCTTTTGAACCGTAACGCATCTTTTCGCCTTCCGTTTCACGTGCCTAGTAAAAGTAACTACCTCAGCTTTACTACTACTTACTGCTAGTGAAATGCACCGCCATGTTAATTAAAGGTACCTACGGAACGTCTGGTCATTTTAGGTGGAGCGATTCATGCAACTTCTTGAGTTGTATAAGTCTTAAAGACGTCCCATTACGTAAAGGACCGTTATATTAAATTAATTATCCAAAAACGGAATAAGGGTGTCGACATTCAAACCTGCTGAGACCTGAGGACGCGTAGCTCGTTCACTTTTCCTTCCATCATCACGTCAAAGCTTCCAATATTTTTAAATCGTGACACAATTACTGCATGTTAAATAGATATATGCATTTTCCCATGTTCACTAATACCGTCAATATATTTCTGCATACTACTCCATCTTCTGAAGTTAAAAAAAATTATAATGGCAAATAAAATAAAAATCTTTCAGTTTAACATTGTCCCAAAACTTTCAATTAGGTTTACTCAAATCACCAATAAACAATTTCCTTACGAGTACAAATGAATCCATTACAAAAATGAAACTGCAACTGACTTGGGCACTTGTACCGTTTATATAGACTTCAGCATTCACTTGAAACCCTGAGCAAGTAAGAGGTTCTGAATGCAACACTTTAATCACAGTTCTTACTCACACTCAGGGCAACACTGTACAAGAAGCCAAGATGACAATGCTTTGTATAACCACATAAATTGGCTAAACAAGTGGAAACTATGCAAAACTTTATGAATCATCAAAATACACGTTTATTGTAACACCATTTCGGTGACATTGCAGGCACATTTGCAGCCCCGTGTGAGAAACACGGTTTCTACACTGACAAGTGTCACACTAGGCCTCCCAACTGCTGTTTTAATTTAAAACAAAAGGTCAAGCTGAAGTAGAAAAAATGACAAATTTATACAGTAATGGTGAAAATTAACACACTTTGGCATTCAGTAAAGAGGACTCCCAGAGCTGCGGCTTCTGTGCATATAAGAGTATGCCCTAAAGCCCTTGAAGATTTATGATTATTAATCAAAACAGCAGAAAATGAAGCTAGCATATGATTTATGTTTGTTGAAGTATTGCATACAGGCCATCACCTGTTAGGTTACATTTGTACAATCTGGTGGTCTGTGTGTGGTGGTGGTGGTGTTTTTTTTTTTTTGGGGGGGGGGGGGGGGGGGGGGGGGGCACAACCAAAACGGGAGTGATTTCATTTTGGCATTACACATTGGACACTGTGTGAACACGTGCTCCAACTGTACATGTTCCTAAGAGGTCATCTTGTATATAGGAAGGAAGGAGATCATGAGAAGATTTTCTACCAGGTCCTCTATTCTTGTGCTTCCCGAGAGCCTTGTGAAAAATCACCAATTTGACATTCAGAGAACAAGCGTCTCAAGTGCTCCAAGGCTGTGAGCCAGCAGAACGTGCAGTGGTTTTCAGAGGCGTGTTTAAACAATGGCCCATCATGAGGACAAACTGCTAATATCGAGCTTTCCATACTCCAGCAAGACTGATCTTTCTCTTCATCAGCATTTGAGAGTTTACTCAGGTGTTTAAGGTGGCCACGGTGACAGACAGTGATTCCAGTTGAAGATCTCACAGATGTCTTTCGGTTTCATCATGAGATATTTGCATTCTATACATTATCAAACTAAGAACATTTTCTTATTAAGCACAATCAAGTGGCAAGTCTGATTGAATTGAAATGAACCATTTCACTGATTGAGACTTCAACAACTGCTCAAACCGTCAGATAAAAAGGAGGAGCATTTTGGGAATGAGAGAGAAAGTGCAAAGAGTTAAGGAATGAGAGGGAGCAGGGAAGAAACAAGAACTCTGGACATTCCTGAAAATAGGCATTTCAAAACAAGAGGGTTAGGTAGCAGTGTTAGTAAGAGAGAACAGAATGACAGGGGAACAGAATGACAGGGGAACAGAGAAAGAAAAGGGCACCGATCAGTAAAAGACCACACTGGATTTTCCACCGGGGGGGTTGAGCACTCTATTGTGCGAGCGTGGGCGTGGTCCGAGGTGGGGCTCGTGGTCCTTCTCCATTGGCTGTTCGGGGGAAGGCTCAACGTCCCGCTTGGTTGCAGGTGGGGCAGGCGGTGGTACCTCTTTAATGGGTGTGACTTGGGGGGAGACAGTCACCTTCACTTCTTTGGGCTCCTGGGGCTGAATCACTGACATGCAGATTAAATTTGATTATTTACTGAAGATATGTTTCTTTTATCTTATGTTTCTTTATATATGCTCTGCAGACTTCGTTCAAATAAGGTAACAGTTCCTTAGATTAAAAGGACATAGAAAGAAGGGAGGAGGTTTTCATCGTTAGCTCAATGGGAGAGCCTTTAGGCTACTGAACTCTGTAGATGACAGTAATTACAATTCTGTACTCTGTGTACATTGTGTCAACATTTGCAGACATATTTCATGAATTACCTGCTTTTGACCAAAAGACAGGAATTAGCTGTATGCTTTAAATGTATAATGTAAACATACATACAAATGTTTCTGCAAAAGGCATACATCAACATACATGCATGCATATAAACCAATATACTTGCACTAACATACAGACCCACAGTAGCTACACAGTGTCTAGATTTCATGAATGACCCAAAACAATTTTCAAAACAGGTCACTGATGAAAGGACACCAGAAACAAGGGACAATAGTAGAGAGTAGGAGACAAGTTACAGTGAACTAATGGCTGAGTACCCCGAAATGACCGAAAACAGGAGTATTTGAAAGTATAACAAAGTACATTTCTACATGATCTACAGTGAATTGGGCCATGTCTTACCTGGGGGCTCAGGTGTGACGACCACACCCACACCCACACCTATGTTGTCCTGTGAAAGGGAGAGGATTTAGCATCAAATATAGACATTGAATATGAATGAAAACATTAAAGCAATTGTATTTCAAAAGACTACTCAGAATGGTCAGTTCCTGTATTTATTGGCAACAAACCTTTGGTTTGTTTGGATGACTTTTGATAGTTTGTTGGTTTGACTCTGGCCCAGAAAAGATGTTGCTGTCCGCTCCTCCTGCAGGGGCGGGCTTTAGTTGAGTGGGAGGAGCCTCAGCCTGACCAAAAATTCCACTGCTCTTTCCACCTTTGAGGCAAAGGACAAACCAGCACAAACGATTTAACCAGACCATCTCTCATGTGCTTAAAAAACAACTGATGCAATGAGAAAAATCCACAAATCACTGCTTGGATAGTACCATTGATGAATGAATGAATGAAATGTTCGATTTATATAGCGCCTTTCCATATTCCCAAGGCGCTTTACAATTTTAACACAGGTACAAGTCACAGACAACCAATCACACACACACCGGCGAGAAGCAGCAGCCAATTGCGCACAGCGTACTCTCTACCGGGATCCACAGGGGGACTGAATGGGGTGCAGGAAGGGGAGAGAGGACAGACCCTAGTGGCAGAGCACCATCCACCACTGGACATACAAGCACACACACACACACACACACACACACTCAGACACTACTTTTTTTATTGAACATAGAGACACAGACAGACACTCAGGGAGAATTTGTCAGGGACTGCCAATTTACCTAACCTCCATGTTTTTTGGACTGATGGATGATGGATTGATGGATGTTTTGCACACATGGCCAACTATGTAGGCAAGCCTCCAAACAGCAGTAAATTGTATTTAAAACCATAACTCATCATTTGCTGTTTAATAAGTTGTGTATTATTTTTATTTCTGTTTTCTCTTGTTAAAATTGCACACCGATAGCATCTTGCTTGCTATCGCATGAAAAACATTTCATTACAAAAAATTTAACATTCATATACTGTTATTGCTTCATACAAAAGTAGCATCAAGCTTTCTAAAAAAAATTTTAATCTGGGGTTACATTCATAATTCTAGGCATTTCAAAAGGTTTTATACAATTTTTGTAGCCTGTATGTAAGCTTTGATTATTTATTTACACACACACATACCGGGGAGCTATAGGAAAGGGCTTAAACAGAACATCAGAAGTAAGATGTTTCTTTCTCAAAACTAGTCACACTTGAGCTCTGTCTGCAATACCTTTGGGCTCATTCCATTTCCCAATCCCTAAGGTCAGACACTAACATCAGCACAGCCTTTAATAGAACATGTCACAGGCTGAGAGCCAATTAGAAGACAGAATCAACAACGCCTATAAGAGAACCACTTAGAGTGAAGAACTACAGCAAAGGCCACGCCCTCTCATGGTTATCATTTATGTCACAAGACTTAACCTGAAGAACACCGTAAACGTCAGATCAATATATAACCTAGAAGCTACCGGTCTATTTAACAAAAGTGCTATGAACTGTGGTTTAGCGTAAAGAAATTCCTCACATTTTTCTTTTGAAACCTTTGAACTCAATTGACAATTTAATTTCATCACACAGACCTTTCGAACTGACTTGTAGCTTCTAATGACAGACTTAGAATTTAGCATGGAGGGTTTGGAAGTGGCCAGTGATCAACAACAGCCAATACAATGATGCAATTCGAGCTCACTGCTCCCAGAGAAGGACTGCAAGTCAGTCAGAGTGACTCAGGAAATGCACATGCTAGTTAGGCAGACATACGGTATACTGATACTACCTGTTCACACTGTGGACTGTGGAAATGGTTCAAACAGAGCCAAGAGATCATCGAGGGAAATGGAGTGTTTCGTCTGCTGCTGGTTAACACTTATAATCGTACCTGGGGGGTTAGAACGTCTGGGACCTCCTTGAAACTCCTCCGGAGGTGCAAAAACTGTGGAGGCCATCTTATTTGGCCTTCTAGAGGCACCAGCATCATCCTCACTGCTGCCAAATATATTGCTGCTGCCACCTCCGGGAGGCCGCAAAACCCTGCAGTTACACACACACACACACACACACACACACACACAGTAATTCAATAAAAGCACGTTAACCCACTAAACAAATAACGCTACAACAGCTGGACATTTACCTGCATTAACACACATTAATAAAATGAAAAAATAATAAATGCCAACTCATTTCACTACACATGTTCAGACTAGAATCTGTTAGTTAAAAACCACACACACACGGAAAAGGATCACAAGTTGTACAATCAAGCAGAAATCAACAGCAAAAGTGCCCAATAGCGCCACCATGCATCGAGTGTGACACACACTGGACAATTAAGAAAGAGGCGGCAAGGTCGGGCGTTCATGGACCAGCTAGACCCCTAGTCAAGAGACCAACTAGACTCCTAGTCAAGAGACCAACTAGTCAAGAGACCAGCTAGAGCCCTAGTCAAGAGACCACAGGTTCCACATGACAGCAGTTTGAAACTATTGTGGCCAGGTTTCTAAGATTTCAGGGTGGGTTACATGTACTTTACATCTCCAGTCTTATAGCTAATTCAGCTTTTGGTCATTTGAAATTCACAACAACATGCACATCGCATGTACAGTCCACAAATGTATTTGCTCATATTCAGGTACATAAAAGCATCGATAGATATTCTAAAATATTAATAGTTTGATGACAGTAAAGAATCCAACCACGTTGACCAAAAGTAAAAGTTGTACGTTAGCTAGCTAGCTAACTACTAAAACTCCAAGGCTAGCCGGACACTCATGAGCTGGACAGTAACCCTGATACTGTTAGCACGAGCTAACTATCGCTAACGGCAGGTCAAGTTCGCAATCTTAGATTTTAAAAACTGCCTAAATTCTAAAATAAAACTGTTTGGACAACATAAAATAATTTTCAAATTACCTCAGAGAAATATCACACGTAATATCAAGTTCTTTAGTTTGTTCACTTAAATGAGCAATTTGGCAAATAGGAAGTAAGATTCAAGTTAGCTAACTCGCTAGCGTATTAGCTACATAGGAGATCTGCTAGCTGGCGAAGTTCCTTTTTCGACTATCGGCTCTTTAGCGAGACGGCTAGCGAACACGGCCAACAGTCTGGCACAAACTCGAGACTGTCGTACCTCGAACTTGTCTTCGCACTGTTGTCAAGTCCCTGAAACATGTTTGTGGAAGTCATCGTCCCTCTGAATGCGAGGCTGCTCTTCTCAACGTTACAACCGTCGCGCTAATGCGGCTATAAAAGTTGGCCACAAAAAAAAAAAAAAAAAAAAAAACCCTGCGATAGCCACGCCCAAGAGGGCGGGACAAAGTCAAAATACAGCTCTAGCGCACCGTGTGATTCGTCCGTGCATTAATCAATCACAGTAAACGAGGATTCGATTGGATAAAATGAACCGCATGTCAATACCAGATTTGGCTCGTTGATTGGCTCCGACTCTTACTTTTTTACCGCTTACCGTCAATAAACGTATGCATTACTATTGATGGAAAAGTATAGTTACACACGATTATATATTAAAAAAAATATGATCTCTTCGTGAATCTATTTTTATTATATGACATCTTAACATTTCCTGTCTTGTGTTTTAACCCTGCAAAGAAAAATAATACAGAAGTTCTTTACTCGGTTTAAAATTCAGCCTGCAATAAATATGTTCTCTTTATGTTGTCGCAAGAAAATTGCATCGTCACAACAATCGGACCACACATTTTAACAATTAACATTTATTTTCGAGGTTAGCCGACACCCGGGTGTGATCAACCATGCGCAGACGGACTACCGTTTTGTGAAGTATAAAACGTATCTTACTTAAGTTGGCACGTAAAATGAAAATGAAATTAGAAATTAGCCTCAAATAAAAAAACGGCACCGACCACGCCCTAAATGGCAGACGCGTCACGTTCCAGCCACGTGCTAAAAGTGACCAATCGCGGCGTTTGTTTTTGAGCGGTAACGCGCGTGCCGGTGACGCGCGGAAGAAACAGGAAGGCTGGACGGTGTCAGCGGGATAAGCTGGAGCAGCTCTGCGCCTCACACTTCTCGGTTCACCCGATATATACGCCAAACGAGGTAAATTATTCACTTATAAAGTGAGTCGTTTTCATCGTTACGGCCGATATTAACGTCTGAGCGTGGTGGTCCTCCACTCCTCCGTACAGGGGAACTGCCACACTTGATTTGATGGCTCGCTACACGGTAGCGGTCCGGCCGGGTGGCACTCGTGGCCCGTGTGTGATCATCTCTGGTCAGTACGCGGAATAGAAGAGTGCATGTTTTAGATTATAAAGGATAACATGTCCGGTAACTTGCTATGTTAATCTACCGATTGAGGGTAGATTGAATGAACAGAACCTTTAGTGGTGATATTTAGACGCTAGTGGTCACAAATCAAATCAGTGCCGAGTGTCATTTCACTGTGGTGTATGTATGTATATGTGTGTATGTGTATATGTATGTGTATATATATATATATATATATATATATATATATATATATATATATATATATTACATACACAGACACACCGCAATATGCCTGACACACTGACCTTTAAGAGCACTTTTAAGTGTGCTCTCACTAATATGGATGCTCCTCTTAAGCGCTTATAGTCTGCTCCCTTAGACCAGCACCTGTCAACATTTGTCCACATTATTTGTTAGCTAAGCAGGTGTGACCGACCTAAAATAGTTCACATTTTTTTTACCAAGTATCGGTACCACACTATCTCCTTTAAAAAACCATTTTGAACTGCTGTATAAGATTCCACGCAGTTGTTGTCAACATGGTTATTCTCCACATTCTGGCACTTTTATAGTAAATAACGCTTCAGTGGGAATAAATGCGTAAAAGGCACATTTAGTGTATGTTGATCACTATGTGTTTAAAAGGTTAGTTATATTTTTTTGTCTCTGGAGTCTGCTGGAGAGGAAGGCTCCCCCCTTTTTTTGGCAAATAGCCAGAATGTATAAGTATGCTGGTAAATGCCTATTCAAAGTGTTAAAGTGGATATGAGTGAGAATCAGAGCAGAACTGAGTGTCTCTGTCATACCTGTAATAACCAAAGTGACCGGTGACACCTTCATCTGTGGAGTGTAACGCACCACACCCCAATAAGCGCAGTTTATCTAAACTCTCCTGCACTTTCTACAGGTAAACTGGCTATTGCAGGAGTTTATGGCAGGAGTTTATCCGTGTGTTGTTTGTTAAGACTATTTGTCACTCAGTAAAAACATAAACTGTCATTTCAAAACATCAGTTAAGTTATGGTGACGTCGTTACACCCAAGTCCAGACTCGGAGTGTGTGAGTGTGTGAGTGAGTGAGTGAGTGAGGAGGGTGTTTTTAGTCGTTTTAAAACGTGGAACGAGTCTTTAGTGAAATATAATGACCGGTCAGTCTCCGGGGCAGTCGGTGTGTGTTATTCCCTCACCCACGAGCGTGTGTGTGCCGCAGAGGTGTGTGTTGTTGTGCCGGGTTGGTGAGTCGGGAGTGTTACTGCTGCTGCTGAGGGCGAACAGCGGAGCTGCGCGGAGCTCAGTCGGAGCGGCGGCGGCGACAGGACGAGTCCGGCTTGACCTCCTTCTCGCTCGGAACATGTTTAAATCGGACGAGCCTTGGTCTCCAAAATCCCCGGACTCATGGTGAAGAGAAAGAAGATGTCGTCCGCGGGCGAGGAGCTGGAGAACGGGTAACGGCGCCGGGGAAACGAGCACTTTAAACAGAGGTCGAACGAGCGAGAGATTTCCGCCGTATTCGGTCCGCGCAGGGCGCTAAAGTGAAGGCGCTCGGCTTTCAACGTGGGATTAAACGACACACAACTCGCTGCACAAGTTAACCCAAACCAGGCCAAGGAGTGAATTGGGTCGTGTCAAAATATTGGCGTTTGGTTGAAATCCTAAGTGTGGAAACGGGTGTTTTCTCGGTGTGATTTGTCGGGACGGTGCGAGGGGATTTGAAACAAACAGCGGCGGCCATGTTGAGTTGTGGAGAACGTCGCCTCTCCAAGTTGTTCGCTGTTTAGTTTGACGCGAAATGTTGTAAAAACGTGTTTAAAATGTGTTTTGTCAGGATGACAGTGGGCAGCGGAGGAAGCCTGGGAGCCGAGGGAGCGAACAACCCGGCCGGGAGGCTCGAAGGCGGCGAGGATGAGGAGGGCGCAGAGCGGACGAGTACAAAGAGAGACGGAGAGGAAACGCTTCATCCATCAGCCACGGGCAGCTCCGGTTCGCCCCGCACGTCGCCGAGCCCGTCCGGACCCCAGTCCAACCCTCCGGCCCTCGTCTCGCCCCCTCCGGCACCACACAGCCAGGACCAGCATCATTTTCTCCGCTCCAGCGTGCGACCTCCGAGCAAGCGGATCCGGAAAGATACCGTCGCCGCGACGGTGAACGGTCACGGCGGAGCGAGAGCGAAAGGTGAGCGGGCCCCCTCGGAACCGGTCCACTCACCTGCTTTACCAAAACTTTTGTAATTATTCACACTTTGGCACACGATGCACTTATTTAACCGATCTTACCATTATCTTGTAGACTAATATAACCTGGTATTGACGGAGAAAAGCGGTGTTATTGAAAACGGGAAACTAGAGGAACCAGCGTACTAATAACTTCATCCTTGTTTTCACGGTGACTGGGTTAAAACTGGTGTATAGGGATTAAAATCACAAGTTAAACACGTTGATTAGTATCTAAATTGTAATGGAAATCGTATGTACAAAACTCACGCATCCTGTTGAATTAAATTGACAAATTGCGATATTTCAAGAACCAGATTTAAAGTTGGACAGCTTTTGCCACTGCCGATGTATATTCGTGTCTTGGTTTATGTGGATTGACTAATTACAGAATATACTGTGGCATGATTACGATTAAGAGCCCATTTGTTATGTTTCATTCAGAATCTGAATTTAATTTGGAAGCAAAATAGAGCCAAGTGGTGGTATTGCTGGTGGTCTGTGGAGTTTTTAAATGCATCCTGGAGTGCATGGTAGAGGTGTGTGTGTGTGTGTGTGTGAGAGAGAGAGAGAGAGAGATGAAGGGAGGGAGGGAGAGAGAGAAGAGTTGGGGTAGTGTTGGCTTCTCTTTCTTCCTACGTGTTTTTTGGATCAGTGCAGTTAGCAGGTCTGGAACACCTACGAGTGGCTTCACACACACTTCCTGGCATGTGTGTACATATTGCCAATGTACATTTCATATCCTACAAAAAAGAAGGAAAACATCAATGTCCTTTTTCACTCCATTCTGTAATTTTTTTCATTCTTTTTCGAATATAGTGGATTAGTATTTTTGGAGGCAGGTTACATCACTGTGGTGGGTGTATAGTAGGACTGACCACTCCTGTACTCTGGTTGCTCATCTTGAACAGCACTGGAGACCTGATGAATTCTTTTAGAAACTCTACTAACATTCTCCACTGGTATCCATCATGTTTGTATGTGTTGCTGAGCTATAGCTGTTTGTGTGCCATTCAGAATTTGGCACGTGCCATGTAAACACATTCAAAATAATGCCTGTAATACTCAAAATAAGGTCCTGTCTGAATAAACACGTTCCAGTTATAGCACGTGGGAATACCGCACTACTCCTGTCTCTTCACCTACTAGTGCACAGATGTTTTGGTATTCGGTCATGTACAGCTACATGAATGTCTGCAGTTATGAGGTCTCCATGTTTAAAGGCATTTCTGGGGCTTAACATGTTTTTTATGCACGCTGTCTATCGTGTAGAAGACTTGGAGGACTCGCTCTGTTTTTCTCATTCTCCCCCCCCCCCCCCCCTCTCTCTCTCTCTCTCTCTCTCTCTCTATTTCTTTTTTCTCTGCCCCAGGGGCTGATGCGGTTCCTGCTCTGTCTGCACCAGGCCATGCGGGTTCTGGGGGCGGAGGCTCTGCTGCTGGGGGGACCTCCTCTCGCGCTGTCCCTAGGAACCAGGCCCCGGTGGAGAAGGACGAGGGGGGGAACCAGAAACGCGCACGCCGGCAGTGGGAGTCCTGGAGTACAGAAGACAAGAACAGTTTCTTTGAAGGACTTTATGAAGTAATCTTTTATTCATCTAGACATTCGTTACATTTTTTAAATTCATTAACGTCTTTTAATTCTTAGGAATCACATTGCGATAAGTCAACCAAAGCACCATTAAAAAAAATTTAAATGAATAAAGGCCCATTGAAAAATGAAAAACGACCCATTGGTTGATCTCCTGTAGAAGTATGCATGTGTAATTGTGATTGTGTTGATTACCATGATATATGATCCATTGCTTTTTCTCTTTGAACGCTCAGGTTTTTTTTTAGGAGTGAATAATAGATACTTAGAATGTGTATCTATTACTTTTCCCATACATATGTTTCTCTCTCTCTCTCTCTCTCTCTCTCTCTCTCTCTCTCTCTCTCTCTCTCTCTCTCTCTCTCTCTCTCTCTCTCTCTCTCTCTCTCTCTCTCTCTCAGCATGGGAAGGATTTTGAGGCCATTCAGAACAACATTGCTCTGAAGTATAAGAAGAAAGGCAAACCTGCCAGTATGGTGAAGAACAAGGAGCAGGTCCGTCACTTCTACTACAGGACATGGCACAAGATCTCCAAACATATCGACTTCAACAACGGTGAGACACATGGTTGTGTTTACGTCCACAGTGGCATTCACGCAATAGTAATAAAAACAATAATGGGTTTATAATACACTTTTCTTAACCCTAGTGAGCTACGAACCAACACTCTATACTATACAAAACATCAAACATTCTTGAAGACCAAACTAAAAAGATGAGTTTTAAGGAACTTTTGGGATCATTCTGGAGTAGAGGTGTTTATAATGGGGTGAGCTAGAGCGATCCATAATCACTGTGCTGTAAAGGAAAAACGCTCACAAGCAAGTTTTCAGTGAGGCTGTTTTACACAGAGAGAACTAACGGTGTATAAAGTGTGATTAAGGAGTATAAAACTCAATGTGGGAGGCTTTTTTGTTTCATACACGGATGCTGTTGAGAAGGGAGAAGCCATGGCGTGTAGGTAGTGTATTGCTAAGGTTATGCTGATTGGTGCCATTTTCCCAGCGTGACTGAACTATTATGTGAATGTGCACCTCTGTTTACTATGATAAGATAAACCTTTATTGATCCCACGAATGGGAAATTCAGTTTCCCCAGGACCCCGGTGTAAAGCACCGAGAACCCTGGAGTGGCCACACAGCAGGGTGCCACCGTACAGATTAGGGAGAAACATAGAGAGATAAACATTAGGAGGAGACAAAAAAATATGACCACAGATTATTCTCGGGAACAGGACAACAGTCTGTGTGCATGTAAAAAATCTCCATAGCACATACAAGCATTGATAACACAGACAGTAAGCAGTGAGGGGCGTGATTCATTCAGAGAGGGAGGGGGGGAGCCAGAGGCCTGGCACACAGTCTTTGTGTCGAAGTTCGCGGTGGAAGGCGATGGAGAAGGTGTTCATAATCACGTCCGTTTACCTGCTATTCCTCCTCTTCATCAGCATATTCCCGTGTGCTGAAGAAATCCTCCCAGGAGCTCTATGGCCTCATATGCTATGCTGAGCTCAGAAAGAAGGTTGGAGGCTGTAAGTAGTAGCTGCCCTGGTTGGTAAGAGGGGTGGACCTTGTCATTGTTACATCACATGGGGCTGTGTGTA
The DNA here is from genome assembly GCF_052324685.1 of Brachyhypopomus gauderio. Taxonomy (NCBI): domain Eukaryota; kingdom Metazoa; phylum Chordata; class Actinopteri; order Gymnotiformes; family Hypopomidae; genus Brachyhypopomus; species Brachyhypopomus gauderio. The sequence goes on from NC_135212.1 coordinate 47,723,407, forward strand.
ATTGACCCCTCTAATTGACCCCTCTCTCCATGTCTCTCTACCCCCCAGTAATGGACGACAAGAATGTGGCCAAACTGAATGAGCTCATACAGCAGGGGTAAGTAAACGTGTGTTTGGGGGTGGAGGAGGTGAGGGAGAAGGAGACAGACTGGAATATGTAGATAAGTCATTTTAAAATTTGCGAATGTGTAACACAGTTGTGTGTGTGTGTGTGTGTGTGTGGTTTCAGGGCTACCACGGTTCGCTCTAAAGGCAGGAACCTGCGGATCAAAGCCCCCATGTGCCGTGCACTGAAGAAGCTTTGTGACCCAGATGGTGGGTGGTGGTGGGGGTGGTGGACGCGGTTCTGAGTGTGTTTACTCTGTTAAAAAACCCGTTAAGATGATCGTGTCCTGGAACGGACACGTGGAGATGCAGGAAGTGGGTGTAGTGCTGCTGAGGGAGGGAGGATGTGACTCTAGAGTTTGTGGCACACCTCCAGTGTGTAGGTGGGGTGAGTTCAGTGTTTCTATGGTTACCGACCGTGTGACTGGCTATGGGAGGAGATTGTGGACAGCACGGGGACGACGAGTCCAACAGTGTCTCTGTGTCTCTGCTGTCCTTGTTCTCCTCACAGGCGTCAGTGACGAGGAGGACCAGAAGCCCGTCCGGTTACCACTGAGGGTGGCAGTGGAGCTGCAGCCACGCAGCAACTCATCCTGGGCTCGCGTTCAGAGCCTGGCCCATAATCCTCGGCTCAGGTGGGTGTGGCCAGCAGGGGAATCGGAGGCGGGGCGAATATTTGGGAATATCTGGGTATTCCCAGGTTGTATCAGTCCGTATCAATGTTTGAATGGGAAAAGAATTGTATGGTGTCGTAGTGCAAACACCTTTTCTAGTGTGACATCTGCACATGCCTTATCTATAAACATATACCGCGTGAGTGACTCATTCACCATACATCTGCATTATATTTAACCTAATGCTGGTGGCAGGCTCAACATGGCTGTAGCCTTGGTAGTTATGTGGTATCGGTGCTGATGTCAGGCGTGCTTCTTATAGGATGGTGGTCGAGTTGCACAGGAAGGTGTCCAGCCTCATCGAATTCCTGAAACAAAAATGGGCAATTCAGGACCAACGAATTGTATCCTTTTCTTCACGGATGTCTGTAGTATGCAAGTGAGATCTCATCATGGTCATTGTGTGTGGATTTAGGGTGTTTTATTTCCCCGTCCATTTGTGTAATTTTTGTTTGTGTGTCTTTGTGGCGTTTCAGTGCTTTCTGTTACGGGTTCAGTTTCATGACCTTAACGCCCGTGTGCGTAGCTGAAGAGTCTGGCGGAGCGGGAGGCTCTCGAGGGCGTATCGCTCCCTGGGCGCTCCGAGGAGCTCTTCCTGTACCCCGCAGAGAGCAGCACCGTCATCACGTTGCCAGGAGTGGCCAGGGTGGTGCACTCCAAGGCCTCCTGCACAGTGCACTGGCAGGAGTGCGGGCGTGGCCGTCCGGGAGTGAGGGACCTGCCCGCCGCCCACATCCTGGGCATCCAGCCTGCGCGGGGGCCAGGGAAACCCAGCAGGGGAGGCCCGGGGGGAGGGGACCCGAAGAGGGCCGAGGGACAAGCCGGTGAGGGATCGGACCCCAGTGCCTCTGCTCCTGGTGCGGAGGGCGCTGTGAACCTGGCCCATAACACTAACGCTCCGTCTGCAACGCCGCCCTCCTGCCCGGGGCAAGAGGTGAGTGTGGCGGTGACCGCTGACCCAGGGGGGACATCTCACGCCCAGACCTGTTCTAGCGGCAAGGCTAAAGAGACTGTCGGGCAAGGAGAGTGCACCCCGACGGACAACAGCAAAGAGGATTCTGCCCCGGGAGGTGGGGCCCCGGCAGACGGCGCACCTCCTCCGCCCCCTGAGCCCATAGGACGCTCGGAGGAGGCGAGCGGAACGGGCCGCTCCCCTCAGCAGATCCGCGAGGAGGGCTGGAGCTCGCGGGGCTCGGAGAACGTGACGCTCGCCGAACTCTACCTCATGCTGGGCAAGCCCGGGAAGCTGCAGTTGGAGTACGAGTGGCAGCCCGAGCCCCGCCCCTCGGCCACGCCAACGTCTCACCACGTGCTCCGCTGTCTCCTCAGACTCGTCTCGTCTGAGGTGAACCCCAAACCTGTGAGTTACAGCGTGTTTCTGACATTCACCATGACCGTGACGTACACATTATATATGTGTCTCGGGATGACAACTCCTCATTCCTCCTCTTTCCTCCTGGTTCCTCCTCTGTCTTGCTCTGTTGCTCCCCCAGGCCCTGGACGTGTGCTCCGTGGGGACCTCCCCTCTGAAGCCAGGCCAGGAGGAGCAGTCCCTGACCCCACCGGGCAAAGCGCAGCCTGGAGTGACCAGGAGTCCCAGCTGTGGTCGGCAGCAGCACGCCGCCCGCTCCAAATTCCTGCCCAACGTTGGCGGTGCAGGTGCGTAGCGGCTCCCCCCGGGGGCCTGACCCATCACGGGGTCGGTGGGGGTGGAGGCACGTCAGCAGTGCGTGAGATCAATAAGGTCGGTGTTTCTTCACAGGTGCACGGGGTCTGCCGCGGTCACTGCTGGTCGCCGGAGGCGATGGCGACGGTGCCGTGTTTGCCGTGCCGACGACCCTTCCCCCCAACAGTTCCCGCCACTTACGGATGTTCTCGCCCAATAAGGAGGCGGAGCTAGCCATCCGGCAGCAGGTGGACTCCATCAGTGTGCGTGAACGATTCAGAACTTTAACTCTGGTCCCGCATCATCCCATCCCTACCAGGAACACAAACACCACTAGACCAGAATAGATATCCGTATAAAAGTTAGCACATAGTTTGTTCAGGGTCTCATCTAAACTTATTCACCCATTGTGGATATTGTAGTCATTACAGTAAAGGAAGTGGAAAACTAGCTTGTGCAGAGAGGAGAGGGTGTTTTAAATGTGTCAGTGTTGGTTATGCAGGTGTGTGGTTGACACATTTATTGTGATGTTGCAAAGTCGTACACTTTGTTGGTAATTTTTGTAGGAATGAGGAAAGATTTGGCAGAATGAGATCATATTTCTAACATTCACATCTACTCATTTATATGCCGTTTGCAAGACATTTCTTGCTTGTGCTGTACTCGTGCAGAAATCCATCATTTGCCACTGCCACGTTCCTTCAGTTTTATAACAGAAACGAATATGCATTTGATGGTTTCTGTGCTTGTTATTTGCAGACGTTTGATTCTCAATGTTCTCGTGTTCTCTTTCCAGTCAGACATTTTCCTCCTGAAGCAGAGGAAGAGCAGGAGTCGTCCTCTGAGGAAACCTCTCGTTGTGCAGGTGAGACAAACTGGGCCAGATCCTCGCAATAAAACAATGTGGCTTTTTGGCTGTGTTCACATTACAAGCCACATGATTCAGTTCTGATGCTACGATCTTGAATGTTTACATTCATATTTCTCAGTCTTTCCAAGCGATGTTTGTCTGTGGATCTGTGCGGCACACAGATGTATTTTTGCACAAAACGTCTGCATCACCAACCAAAAAAAAGAGATTTGTGAGATGACTTGTGGTAGTAGCGCTAGTAGCTCATGGATGTTTGTTGCTGAACAGCTAATGTTGCTCTCACAACATTGTAATGTTTGGTCACACTGATGATTGGCTGATGACGACTGCACTAGGCCACGCACACGTTCTGTTTGATGGTTCTCATGTCTCATGAATCAGATTAATTTCTAATTTTGAACCACATATGAAAGTGACTCAAATCTGATTAGAAAAGATTAGATATGTATGGCCACATACAAGGAATAAGTCAGATCTGTGTCGGGCTAAACTGGTAATGTGAACACAATGTTAGTGTTGTGGATTAAAACTGCATTTTGCTGTTAATAAATATGTTGAGTTGTAGAGAATGAGAGTGTTTGTCCTGTTTTCCCTACAGCGGACACTGTTGCCCAGGACAACGGGAGACAGCTCCCAGCATGTGTGCTCCTTCTCCATCCTGTCCAACTCCTCGGCTACGGGTAACACGTGCACACACGTCACCGTCCGTCTAAACGTGGGCAGCAGCATTCGCTGTTCACTCCGATCATGTTTCCTGTTTCCTTTCACACATCAAGAAGAAAGGGAAAGACCTTTGAGGGAGTTTCTCCATTTGAATGTGAAGCACACATGCGGGGGTGTGTGTGTGTCCGTGTGTGTGTGTCCGTGTGTGTCCGTGTCCCCTGCCTTCTGCCACTGCTGTGGGAGACACGATAGCAGTTATGCCCAGGCATGGACATGCAGTCCGATCAGAACTACTGAAATAATTGACAGGTTGTTTTTGATATTAGGAAGGGGGAAAAAGCTTCAGATTAACAATAATATGTATGTATGTATGCTGCTCAAATTCGAAATTTGCAACTGCTTTCTTTTTTTTTTAACATCCTGTTACTTAAGAGAGACATGCATTAAGAGATTAAAATATCACTTCAACTGTCTGTTGACATTTCTGCTTTAGGCACTGGTTCTTTTCGGCCCATCCATACGCGACTACCATCGACCCGGCCCGTTGCTGTGAAAGCCTTGCCCACTACAGTGAACCCTGCTTCCTCTAATCAGCTCTCCAGTAAGACTGCTGCCAGATCACTGTCAGGCCATTCACGACCTAAAACAACTGACATTCTGTCTGTCTCTTATTTGCAGTGGAGAGTCATTTCTTTTTCAAACTCTTATGTTTCAGGTGCGATTGACCTGGCTGCGAAGTCTGCAGGCATTATCCCAGGCAGCCCCTGTCGGGAGCCAGAGGCCCCTACTGTAGGGCCCGGTCTCCTGGAACCTGAACCCACAGCGCCAGTCGTGTCCACTGCACCTCAGCCCGAGCTGCTCCAGCAGGAGCCAGAGGAGGTGAGGGAGGGAGGGGGGGAAAGAGAGAGAGAGAGAGAGAGAGACAGATATGACATGTACAGAAATGGAGAGAAAGATGCTGCATACACATACAGCAGTTTTCAATGAGTAGATTGTGTGCCTGCCAGCACACACCCCAAGTGTGTGTAATATTACAAGTATACATTGCATTATTTAGCCTGTTGTGGTGTGCATTGTGCACAGTGATCATGACCGTGTTAATTTTTTCTCCTTCTTGCTGCTTTGTTAGGGTTCCTTGCAGAACGGTGTTGCTCCACCATCTCCAGGGGGTGGAGACTCCCTTTTTGCCCCTCCCAGTGTTGCTTCCCTATTGGACATTTCTCTACCTGGCCCCCCAGACGAATCCCTTCCCCCTGGAGAGTCAAACACTCACATCAGTGACTCTATTATCGAGCTCGCCATCAATTCTGCACACTATGGTGGGTGTAGGGGAGAATATGCTCATTTGTGTGGGGTGACATGATTTAACTGCCTTTGATGTGTAACCCGCGTGGCCTTTCACTTCGGCTTCCATCTGTTGACCTTTCACAGGCGATGGATCGTCTCTCTCACCTCCCAAACTCAATGGCAGTGACAGGTCTAAGCTCCTCCCCTCGCCCAGTGACAGCCCCGCCCATAGCTGGATGCCATCTCCAACACACGACCCTCAGTGGTATCACAACGACTCCAGTGACTCCACTCTGGGCTGCCTGCTCTGTGAGTCCTCACTCAAATTGACTTCATATACAAATACATTCATACGTGGTGTAGCGCTACACACGACCATTGAAAAGGTCTGGAGTTGAGGTAAAGAACAGTAGCGTACGCCTACAGCAGCTCAGACACGTCTGTCATGTACTTTTATTTCTTGAATAAGTATGTAATGTACTGTGTTAATAAAATATGGCAGTAAAAATTACAAGCATCTTGTGAGCTGAAGTAAGAAGTTTTTCTATTTTATTTGCCAAATGAGTATTTGCAATAAAGATTTTTTTTCATTATTATTACTTTTTTACTTTTTGCGGTTTTCCAGTCATTGTGCTGGAGTCCTCCTGGCCTCCGTTTGTCCCTTCTAACCCTCCTCCCAACACAGACATCAGTTCATACGTGAACCCTGTGGAAGCTATACAGTAATGCAGACCCAGGAACTGATCAGTCTTGGGTCTTTCCCCCCCACTGCAGCGAGTCTGGTGTCCCCTGATAAGACTCGTCGGATTGGCCTTCCACCCGTAGGCCCCTCCAGTGGAACGGCTTTACTGGGCCCCAGCCTGCTCGACACCAACTCCCATGATTCCTTTCAGGCCCGTGGCCTACCCGACGTAGTGGAGGTGAGAGCCTGCCAGCCAACTGTCCCTCAAATCCCATATCATATATGTATATGTACATGTGATGAAGGTGGAGGTCTGTAATATTGGCACACCTCTGTAGATATAAACGTGCTCAGATTAAAGCTCACATATGATGGTGAATTTTAACCTCACATACATTGTTTCATTTATAATTCAGTACGACCAAAGCGTCAGAGCTTAAATGCTGCGTGACCGCACTGGAACTTAGTGGCTGTACTGAGACCAGTCATTATGGGCGTGGTCTATATACCTGTATACTTAGTGACTGCACTGAGACCAGTCATTATGGGCGTGGTCTATATACCTGTATACTTAGTGGCTGTACTGAGACCAGTCATTATGGGCGTGGTCTATATACCTGTATACTTAGTGACTGCACTGAGACCAGTCATTATGGGCGTGGTCTATATACCTGTATACTTAGTGGCTGCACTGAGACCAGTCATTATGGGCGTGGTCTATATACCTGTATACTTAGTGACTGCACTGAGACCAGTCATTATGGGCGTGGTCTATATACCTGTATACTTAGTGGCTGCACTGAGACCAGTCATTATGGGCGTGGTTTATATACCTGTATATTTGATTATTTTATGTATATGATGTACAGGTGGATACTCAGCTTGCCTGCATGATGAGTGAAAGCAGCGTGGACCTTATTGACCGCTTCAACGACCTGGCCAAAGAGCTGTCTGCCCCCGAACCGAACCTCCCTCCCCCAGGGGTTTGAGGTGAAAGGTCAGGGTTCGGCCCTCGCTCCACATCTTGGGCGGTTGATGCTGATTTGACGGAACTTCTTGCTGTGATCCTGAAACACAAACATGTGGGACTTTAGAATTACAGTTCCTTTGGATTGGTGTGTGTGTGGGTGTGTGTGTGTGTGTGAGTGGTTCAGCTTGTTGGAAGTGCAATAAAGACTGCCCTGATCCTAAACGGAGCAACTAGGATCAAGTGTGTATGCGTGTGTCTACCTGTCATTCTGTGGCTGTTGTCTTGTAAGCCACGCCCGGGACACTTTTTAAAAAGATTAGTTTACAAAGCAACCTCATGTACAGGAAACGTAAGATCCGCCATACCTGAACAAATATTGCCTCCTATAAATCCATTTCCTTCCTGTTCCATCTGTCTCACTGTTGTTGGCGCATGTGCGTGTATGCGTATGTAAAGAGCCACGGATGTTGTTTTTTGTCTTGGGGGTTTATTTTTATTTTTTATTTTTATGGATACTAAAGATCTATCCTTAATGATCCTACGCAAAATCCTTAAAAAAAGCCATATGTGCGTGTGTGCGTGCGTGTGTGTGCGTATGCATGGGTATTTAGCTCTTTGTTAAGACCAAGGGTCCCCCTGATCATAGGAGACCATTAGTATTTTGACATTCTGAGGACATTTAGATGGTCCCCATCAAGCATTTTTTATCCTTTTTCTACGGAATTGCAGCTTTTATGTGAAAAGAGCCAGAAGATCTCGTTTTGGTGAGATTAATGTTCAGTGTAGCTATAGAAACAGCATCATTTAGCTGCAGTAAGAGAAGTCTGCGGAAAGCTCCATAAAACTAAAGATAGTAAAATAACACTGTATGTGTACACTTTACTCCATAGTCTCTTTTCTACTCTGACATAATAGATTAATTGGGTTAAATGAATTGGATCTTGATTATTACAAACCAGTTCGATTTTTTTCGTTTCTTACAGAAAATACTAGTGCAAATAAAAACTTTCTCAAGCACTAAAGCAGCTAAGTAAAAATGCATTCCAACCTGCTTAATTTAATACACATTAATACACACCCATAAGATGCCCTATAGTAATAAAATAATCCAAAACACTAAGTTTGATTCTATGTATTTTCAAGCCAGCTGTCGGCCTGCTTGATTGAAATGTTATCCCATATGTTGATACTTGTTTGCCTCTGATGTAATGAATGAATGTTTCTGGTGTAAATAGACCGTATCTGATTACAGTATTCACTGCGCTTTTTAAAATGACATACTGTAAATTATTTGGGTTATTTATTAATGTACATGTTGCAACGTGTTCTTTTTTTTTAACCTGCGCGGCATCTTAAGCTTCCTTATGCTGTTTTAAAGATCTCTGCGTTTGTAAAGGGGGTTTTATCCCACCATGTAAAAATAGAGTTGCAGAAACACGCTTCTTTGTGTCTCTTGATCATTTAAGACTAAATACGTATCGTTTCCTGCACGACCCATGAGGACAGTCGTGTGTTGAGGTGGTTTAGTAAATGTAAATGTAGTAACGCGGTTCCTCCATCCCACGTGTTATTGGGCAATAAAGGCCATGCGCCCGCGTCACTTCCGCGTTTGATCACGTGGGTAAGTAACTTCCGGTAAGGCGGTGTAGCTCGACTCTTATAAAATACAAGTGACGTTTAAAAATAAAGAAAATAACAAGTATTAAAATATTACGACCGTTTAATAAATGAAACGAGCGTATTTAAATTAATGATCAGTTGTGTTTTTTGAGACTACAACTGTAAAATGAGTTAGCGCTCGAGGTAATGTTCCGTGTGCGTTGGGTATAAAAGTTGTAAATGATGGAACTTGTACATTCACTAAATGTGTGATGTGTGGCGCGTGTCTCGGTCCGGACCGGTTATATACGCGTTAATGGGCTCGGGAAGGTGGAGAAGTGACCATGATCCGTTATATTAAGTGCTGAAGGTGGACGTATATGTGAGATGGTTCTTGTGTGTGTTGTAGTCTGGATGGAGCGGTGGTTCGGTGTTGGAGCGGCGGTTCTGGGCACGGCCGGACTCCTGCTCTTATTAAAGATCATAAACAGAACCAGACGCGGACTCAACCTGCAGGATAAAGTCGTGGTCATCACGGGAGCCAGTTCTGGCCTGGGCAAAGGTACTGAGAACACACACAGGCCCGCAGGAGATGAAACGTGGATGACTGTGTATGTGTGTGTGTGTGTGACTCTACAGAATGTGCACGCGCGTTCCATACCGCGGGCGCGCGCCTCATCCTGTGTGGACGGGACCAGAAGAGACTGCAGGAGGTTGTTGGAGAGTTGCAGGGCGTGACAGATGGCAAAACACGGGTACACGCAGCTCCTCTCACGCCAATCATCTCTTCTTCTTGCATCTTGCAAGATTTATTGTATGCGTAATAAAATTTTGTGTCATTCAAAACAAATGTAAATATTTAAGCTATATATCCAAATGATTAAGAATGTAAGTTGCTCTGTAATGCTCAAACATGCGTGGATCCTCTGTTTGTGTGGTCAGACCCATACACCCTGCGTAGTCACCTTTGACCTCTCCGCCACGGATACGGTCTCCAGGGCAGCAGTGGAGATTCTGAAGTGCCACGGTCACGTGGATGTCCTCATTAACAATGCGGGCATTAGTTTCCGTGGCAACATCCTGGAGACCCACGTCTCCGTGCAGAGGGATGTCATGGAGACCAACTACTTTGGCCCGGTTGCCCTTACTCAAGGTACAAGCTTGCTAGGAGGAAATTGTTAATTATACTGGTAGCAGTGTACATATGTAGTGGAGTGCAATGAACACATAATGAGTTGGCCAATATGAAGCAATAGAGGGTAAATAAACCTACACAGATTCTAACGCAACAGGAAAATAAACAAGAGGATCGTGTGCAATCTGAATATCACTGCAGCCTTGCAAATTGCCGCTTAAGATGACAGTTGCTTGACGTCGGAAAATACATGAGTAATTTAGGAGATGCATAAAACATTTCATTAGTTCATGCTTGTTTAAAGCGCTGTTTGGGCCCCACTCAATTTCTTAGGAGGTGTCATCATTTAAAAGATTGTTTTAGTTCATCTGATGAAATGCAACGAAAGTTCATATTATATATATATATATATATATATATATATATATATATATATATATATATATATATATATATATATATAATATTTCTGTTTTTGATGCCCTAGGCTCAGGAAACATGTACAGCCTGTACAGATAACCCACAGTTTAGCTACAACACCAATTTACATTGGTAGAATGGATACACAAGGACATCGCTCATGTTCCTCTGTCTCTCCTTCTCTAGAGATTCTTCCATCCATGGTGGAAAGGGGCAGCGGGCACATAGTGGCTATTAGCAGCGTCCAGGGGAGGATCTCCATCCCATGTAGATCAGCGTGTGAGTTCTCACCCGTGCAGATATTCACATGCAGCCACGACTGATGTGAAACCTCCTGTGAGTGTGTTTACGGGGCCTCTGTCCTAAACACCCTCGTCTAACCTGCGTAAATCCAGGGACTTTTACCTTTGGAGATGCTGAGTGAAAATTATTGGGCATATTTCTTATATATAACTTTGCATTACCAGTGAAAGACTTCAGTGTTGTAGACTGTTTTTTATAACTAATGCAAAAGATTGACAACAAAAGTCTGTAACGGTATAAATCAATCTTGGGAAAACATTTGTAATGAAAGTGTGATTTTACAACTACAGAAATTGTAGTGGAACCCTTAAATATACCGTGCAGCGTTCTTGAATTTTAAGTTGCACATGCAATTTATAGAGCTCAGATACATTTATTTACAGAACTACTTTAGATGAGCCACTAAATACTGAAAATTAAATGGAATCTCATTCAGAAAGATGCATTTCCAGTATGTGTTATGTCTTTGTCAGGTGTCCACAGGACATACTTTGCACTTCTGTGGTAGCGTGTAGCGTGTCTGCGTATTGCTTTTCCCTAGAAAAGACTTGATTCATGCAAGGAATAACTCCATCACGCATACATAATGCAAATGTAGTTTCAACAGTTGATTCTACATATCTGCTATGGAGCACATATAATACAATTACAACTGTTGTAAAAAGCAATATAAATACATTTTGATTTGATAATACTGAAGTTTTAAGTGTTCAGTGACTAAAAGACTAAATAATTCACCCATGGAAATTTGCTGTGTTCAGATGCAGCATCCAAGCACGCCACGCAGGCCTATTTTGACTGCTTGCGCGCAGAAGTGGAACGGTTTGGCTTACAGGTGTCCGTCATCAGCCCTGGATACATTAGAACCAACTTGTCAGTCAATGCCGTTACTGGGGACGGATCTAAATATGGAGGTGAGACAATATACTGCTTTTTTTCTCCTAGATATTTGTACTTAAAGCATACAAGACCATCCTATGTTTACGCTCTGTGATGCTCGTTTTCCTTTTCTCCTGCTCAGTGATGGACAAAACCACAGCAATGGGGTGGGACCCCGAAAAAGTGGCTCAGGCCGTCCTAAAGGCGGTCCGTTATCAACAGAAAGATGTTCTACTGGCTGGACTGCTACCTGTTCTTGTCATCTACCTCCGTACTCTGTGGCCTGCTGCCTTCTTCAGAGTGATGGCTTCTCGTGCCAGAAAAGAACAGAGAGTAAAAGATCAGTGAAGGGCAGACGGAGAGCATTTCGTCTTCAGTGTTGTTTGAATGGATTTCATGAAGGTGTTTTGTTGTATATTGTTGGCATGGGTTTGATGAGCAGTTCAGAAATTATTGAACATGTTTAACATATGTTTCTTAGTAGTGTAATATGTCATCATGTAATAAATCTTCTAAAATATAAACCACATGGATTTTAAAGGTTCTGTGCTTTTATCACTCAGTGGATTAATCTATCACCTTCCACACATTTCTTCTCCCCTTTGATCATGCAGTGTCCACATAACACTGTAAAAACTTATAGGATGGAAAATAAATCAGAGATTTACTACTAGGATGTGTTGTTAAATTTGAGTTTGAGCGGGTTTTTTGCCAGCTTTTTGCTGGCATTAAATTCACCCCTGAAGAATTTATAATTTCCCCATTTACATTTTTTAATATCTTGTAACTATCTGAACAGCTAGTTCATATTTTCAGCTAGAAAATAAAACCGTTCTGTTGCTTCCTATATGAGCTTTCTGTCCGGTAGACTGGCCCGATATCTGTTCTGGCCTGATAGGTTGGGTAACATTTTACCCAACCTTTCAGAAGTCATGTCACTTGATATTTTATATCCCTGCTTTGCACCAGGCATGTTAACTCAATGTATACATTTTTTTCTTTATATGAAGAAACAGAAGGCAGGATTAAAACTGCATTTTTGCTGAAAGATGTCCAGATTGTGATCTAATTCTGTTTTATGCCACCTTCCAACCATTTACTAGCTAACCCAATTACTATGTCCCCTGAGGACAGGCACCACCAAGATGTCCCGCTTCTGATGACTATACACAATTGATATACTTTAACTCTTGAAGAGAGTAAATTGTGTGCTTGCTTGAAGAGAAAATCCCTGTGAATTCTTGACGTGATGAATTTTGGAAAGAAATGCAGTTTCAAATAGATTTTAATTCATAGACTTGGGTTGTTGTCCATGTAATCAAACATTTTCCAGAGAAATTCCTATTCCAGAGAAAAGCCGATTTCCTATTGAGTAATTTCTTATACTAGGCCAAATCAAAGTCCTTTAAAACAGCCACGGCAGAGTTTTCTTGTAGCCGAAAGGCGATTGAGTAAACCAACATGCTAATTCCATCAATAAAGCCATATTTGGTTTTTGTTTTTTGCAAGCGTCAGCATGTCCAGTGCCCCATCCTCCGCAGAACTATTTGAAGACCAGTTCTTTTCCCCAAAAACTCATTAGTACATTTCGGTGAACATCCAACAATCCAAACTCACCCCTAAAAGGTTCTCTTGGAACTGTTTGTAAACATCCAAGCTACTAACTGGTAAAATTGTAAGGCTAAAATTGTGTTGTAAAAGTAACATATTAGACACGTAGTCATGTACTCCCATCAACTTGTGTTTAAACTGACGCTGGATCCCCAATCTCAGATTAAGCATGCTTCTATTCATATGGGTTTTCTACTCTTTGCCCTTGACCATGTGACCTAGTATCTGGATCCACAAAGCTGAACCCTGAATTAATGGACGTGATTCTTTAATGTTTGCATCTGAACTGGATTGTGCATACATCTGAGGGAATTTAAGTGGCGATGTTTAAAATGTCAGTTAAGCTGTTAGTTCTTTACACCATGGGAAAATGTATAATCCCTAATCAAAACTGCTCAATTCAAATAAATTCCTGACAGTATGGTGTAAACCAGCTCTACACCCATGTGCTACAAATGGGTAATTGGAATTGATTAAATATGACCACTTCTGGTATTTAAACACTAAGTACAAAGTAAGCATTTTACTGTTGTGTGGTATAATTACCACCCATGTCCCCTTTTAATGAGAAGGAAGACAAGCCCTACTGAGCTGTTACTCTGAAGGGGTAATTAAATACCGTACAGAATCACCTTGGTGCACACGCTACACTGACTATAATGTGAGAAGATACAATGTTTACTTATACAGGGGACAGGGCCTGGGAACTGGATGCATGATAAGTAGAGGAGAAAACTAGATATTTGTGTTTTTGATACAGACCAGCAGTGGTTAAGTTATTGTCACCCACTTTTTCCTCTGTAAAAGCATATTCAGTCAAAAAAAGTCTTGTACAAGTAGTATGGAATTAATATGACGAGTTATTTACCAACACAGACAAATCACAACCCGACAATAGTTTTAGGCTAAAGTGACCAGGGCTTAATGTGCATTAATCAACTAATTAACTTGACAGTCACAAATAGTCACAAAGACTTGCTTAACCCAATTATCAACCTGGATGAACAAAATCTGTACAAAAATATGAGTATTTTCATATAGATTACTTTCAGACCCTTATATACACACACCATAAGAGTGTACATTCTGGCAAGATCACTCAATGCTAGGAGGAAACCTCGAGTTAAAAGGTCAAATGAAAGATCACCAGAGATGGCAGTGAGGTTAAATCTCCTACTGTTTAATGAAAAGGTGATGTACCAAGGCAGGGTACAGTAAAACTACACGGGGGGAGGGGAGAGACGATTCAGAGGTTATACCTAAAAGGTCTGTTTGTTTCACCTGTCTGCCACACATTCGCAGTCCAGTGGGTCGTTGCCCAGGTGCGGGAGCACAGCACGTGTGGCAGGGAGAGGCGGGGAGGACGCTGAAGGACGAGACCGCGAGGAATGGGGCAAGTGCTGATGTCACTTCAGAGTACAGAAAAAGAGGGGAAGAATCTTCCTTCTAGTTTTACAATAATAAAGCCCCCAATCCACCTTCTCATCTATTCATCCTCCCATCCTATCCTATCTGACCGGAGCTGATCAGTCGCTCCCTCACCGTTTGAGAGCACAGGTGGAAGAGAGTGAGGGGGAGGAGGGGGAAGTGCCTCTCGTTTCTTCACATTCGTTCCTTTCTTTCGTTTTTGGCTCCTTGCGTGTTGCTCTCTCCATACATGCGGCCGTCTGCTCATTAGGTTGCTGTGTGTGTGTGTGTGTGTGTATGTGGTGTATGCAAGTATTTTTATTTAGTAGTGCTTCTCATCTCCCCACGTGTGTGCGTGTGTGTTTTTGTGTGTGTGTACACATGTATCTGCGTGCGTGTGCAGCGATGCTCATACGGCGTACAGTTCATAGATCTTCTTGGCGCAGTAAGCCAGGGCGGCGAGGGCTATCGTGTTGTGCAGTCTCTTTCTGTGCACGTCGTCACGCCGCACCAGCACCACGGGCGTGGACGAGGTCAGTGTGTGCAGCGGCAGCTGCGACAACTTCTGGCTGTCGTACTCCACCTGGTACTTACAGCAGGGGTCGAACTGCCAGGATATGCCATAGAGGGCGGCGCAGGCCAGGCTAAGTGCGCCCGCCGGCAGTGCTACGTAGCGCGAGTAGTCGGCGGGGAGGGTGAGAGGCGTCAGGAGGCAGGCGGCCCCGGCCAGCACGGCCGTCTTGTGCAGGCAGTTCCCCACGGCCACCCAGCGGGCCGTCTCATCGCCGATGCGCGTGGGTTCGATCACGATGTAGCGGTACTGTGCTTCCAGGGCCTGCTCCAGCTCGTACTCAAACTGCTCCTGTGCGTTCTCACCATTGTAGATTTCGTGAACGATGTAACACTCTGTTGCCGCCATCACTCCCCTAAAGAAAGAAGACAAAAAGGAAAGAAAGAAAGAAACCTCAGTCACTATAACATCAGCTTGTTCTCTTACTGTTCACCTACAAATTACATTTACACTTCTTAAAAGCCACACATCACTCCAGTGTAAACCTGACACACTGAAAGTTTGAAAAAACAAAAAGACAGAATGAATGAATGTTTAAATGGACTATGTACTCGTTGTGTCTTAAAGAAACAGCAAACTTGCTCACCTGTGGCCTTTGCATATTGTTGACCGAAATAACGCTTCTCAGATAAAACTAGTCAGAGGTTGATGTTGAGGTTGACAGTATTGACACAACTAGTTATTCATGTGTGCTTTCTGGGGTGAAAGTAGCTCGCCAGTTTACCTTGCTGTGATAAATAATCCACTAACTCAACTCTAACTACGGTATTTTCTGGAGGACAAAGGTTAACTGCCAGTTCGCCAGCATAACTGGGTGTAGTTTAACTTTCTGAATAAAAACAGCACGAAGCAGGCAGCTGGTTAGCTGGACCATCTTGAGCTAGTTAGCCTGCTAGCTCCCGTGGTGAGTCCATATTGTGTTTGTACATTTCCACACATCGTCCCCGAACAGCTGCTCCATTACTGGCGCATTTATACGGACACACGCGGCTATCGTGGCCGCTTCAGACGCGCTGCCTCCCGGAGAGCGTTAGCAACAGGCTAACAGGCTAGTTAGCTTAGCATGCTAGTCCAGGGAACAAGCGCGAGCAAGTTGTCGCTTAGCACGCTAACCAAAACATTACAGGAGTCGAAACTGTTTATTTTCAGCATTTTCACAGCCGTGTTACGCACCGAAGAGCTGATTGTTTAAAGACTAAATAATCAGTGCGTGTCGTTCCGTGCGAGAGCGATGGTTCTTGTTGATAAACGAGGTTTGAAGCGAATGTTTTAGGTGTAACTGACCTCTCCCTGTTGACTGGGACACCGCGCCTCCTTCCCAACGCCGCCATCTTGAAGAACGGGCGCCTCGGTGTTGACGTCACATTTGTAGCGGCGCACTATGGGTAATGTAGTACCGCGCTCGCCACGTTCTTGAACGGGCCAAGAGCAAACGCTTCACCGCGCCAAACTACATTTCCCACCGAGCGAGTAATTCGAGGCGCACACACACACACACACACATACACACACACACACACACCACTCATTCTAATTGATGAAAGATATTTATATCCGCGTGTCCATTTAGAGGACGATCGTGTGCAGTGTGACGAGTGCGGCGCGTGAAGGTGATCGTCGAAGTGCCTCCTTAGCTTCAAGATCGTGACGACACTATTTTTTGTTAATGTTTCGATACGGCCGACGATGGCCAATCGCATGCAAGGACAACACTGAGTAACTACCGGGAGGACGAACTACTTCTATTTATGCAACACTGCGAACAAAATGCGCGTTTATACGTTCATACGTGATGACCTGTAACCTTTCACCTGCACCATGAAGTGTGCTGTGGAAACACATAAGCAAGGACTCACCCATGCTGTGTTCTTCCCAGGGTTTGGCAGTGAGTTCCTCACCAGACCTGCGACGAGCCTGCACGCGCGACCGGTTCACTGGAGCCCAGTGGCACGTGCGCGCGGTGTCTCCCTCTATATCAGCGACTTGCAGAAGGGCTCGCGCGTCCGGGCTGCAATCTGACATGTAATCCGAGCATCAAGCGCGTGAACTGATGCAGCTTCTACTCGAAAGCAAAGTGCCGCGAGGGTTAAAGGACCATCTATGTTTTGCAGATAATCAAATAATGTCTCTAAAGCAATCCATAATGTTTTTTTTATATTTTTGTTTAATTATACTTTTATACAACAGTATTTTAGATATTCATTATATTTCTGACTATGGAAAAAGACAATGCTCTTGCAAAACGATGCGGAGCTATGCGAATAACAACGATGGGGAACGTTTATATTGGGATGTACCGTGCCAACTGTCCCACAACGTCCTTGGGGCGGCAAGGAAAGAAAGAAAAAACAAGGGCCTTGTTGTTCTTCTCGAATCTGATTGGAGCTTTTGTTGCATGCGGCCACCACCTCATTTCTTTAATATCGGAAATGGTCTGAAAAAACGTTGACTCTTGTTTTTACAAAGGGCAAAACACTCAGACCGAATATCTTAACAGTTCCCGGGATGTCGACGGTAATTTGAACTGTACGCTGCAGCCAGAGCAGTTACACACCAACACCAATCTTTCCAGGAATGACCCGTTTTGTTTGTGATGTTTACTGTCGTTTCCCACTGGAATAAGGCATTAGGTAGTACCATTTGCCTGTTATCAATGACAGTGGAGGTCTGTAAAATAACGTTTACCCTGCATCTTTTTGAGTGAATTTGTAAAGCAAACCTGTGACTAATTACCACATCCAAATCAGTGACTGAATAAATATTTGTGCAGCAAGTTGAAACGCTAAAATTAAATGTTTTTGTATTGAACATACATAAATCTACATTTTATTAGAAAACAACATTGGTATATGAAGTGAATTCCTGAGAAGGTCCAATTGTATGGAAGTCAGGTATTTTTCAACAGAGCAAAATTGAGTCCTGGCGTCTGAAGACAATATGTCACTGACTCATTGATGTAAGAATACAAACAACTTGTGCTCACAAACCTCTCGAGGGAGGTTCATGATCTTACAATCCAAGAACATTTACATCATTCAGTGCTCATTTTATTACAAAAATGTCAAGATCACAATGTGGTACATATAATCCTTTATTTAAAAACATGAATATTAATAGTGTACATAAATGTGTAAAAAACGTGAATTTCAGGCATTTTTGTCTGTAAAAGATGAGTGACAACCTTTAACAGGTCACAGATCACAGTTAGCCTCTAATAATTTAGATGTGATAGCCATTTCTTTTAAAATCAAAGTCACTGATGTTGCTACTAATGTTTGCATGGCAGGGTAGACTGAGCACCCTACTAAGCCTGCCTCTTGACAGACGTGCTAAAGGCAGTTGGAGCCAGTCAGTGACACCATCTCTGATAAGGCCATGGGACAAAGAAGGTATGGAGTAAAACAGACATGTACCCTCTACACTCACACACATACTCTTAACATGTGCATACACACACACACCTCACAAATAAGCTCTTTATGCAAATAAACCCAAGAGCACATTACAGGCTCCATGTGCTGAAGGGCCGTATTGTGTGTTTAAAGTGTCGTTTCCTGAGAGGTAATGCCAAGTCTACGGGAAGCGATTGTCTCAGGAGTTTCAACTCCTTACTGGCCCTGGTTTCTCCACACACACATACATACACAAACGCAACACCAAGTGGCTGTTTAAGCATGTTGGTGACCAGTGCCATCCCCAAATCACCTCCCAAGTCCGACCACGCAGTCTGTTTGCTTCAGCGCGAGGTGTGAATGTGTCCATCTCTCTGTGAATAAGCACCACTGGACCTGAAGGCATTGGGCTAGAGAGCATCTGAAATGTAACAATACTGCAACAAACTAAAACAGACTGCTGTTTTCTACACCTGTATTGGCTGTTATCCATGGAACCCTCTGTGTTGCTGAGGAGATTCTATATCAGTCCTGAGTGCTGCAAAACAAGCCCACAAGAAAACACCCAATTTATCTCCCACTTCTAAAGAAGGCATGTGCTCCAAAGCAGACGCTTCTATGATCCTGCCTGTGTAGTTGCAGATAACTTCTACCCTTTTCTCTCTCACGTGTCGTTTTCTGAAGACCCGTCAAAACATTTGGGAACATGCATTCATCCCCGCCCCCTGCCATAAATGCCCCTCCCACCCAAACCACCCAATCAGTAACAAGAGTCTTTGACTTCATGTACCCATCTCTTTCAGTGGATGATGTGCTCCAGGTATTGAGGGTGTGGATTTTCTTTGACATACTTTTGAATGTACCAACAAGTCAGGTGAGCCTTCAGGTCTTCTTCAACCACGAAATCCATCGCAGCCTACGAGAGATACAATGCATTAACTTCAGATTACACACCGTCGTCTGAAAACTAATACACAGAAAACGAATTTTCTCAAACAACCACTGAGTTACAACTTGAGTAACAAGAAGATAAAAAAAGCAGATAAAAAATATTTTGACCTGTGCAATCAATAAGTATGTAATGCAATCATAGGGTCCTTACCTACCCCAAGGTTCACAACTAGCTGTTGCTTAACTATAATACTCAACCTTAGCCAGGTGCTTTGCAATGCCGCGTCCTCTGTACGCATCTGGAACCTCAGTGTGTTGCAAGTCCACCGTCTTCTTCCCCACATATTCATACAGCAGTACAGCCTTATCATATGAACCTATCATGCAAAAAAAAAAAAAACCCATGAGAACTGTAATGGTTTTCACAAACACGGATTCAAAGCATTTGCAGACGCGCTGTAAGAAGAGTCACTGTAGGTCATTCATATTTGGGGTCTGGACAGGACTCTGAAAGTTCTTTTGGGATTATTAAATTGGTCTTAAATTTATATGGGCTTGAGAAGTCCATTTAATTTAGGTACATGTTTGTACAGATAAAAAATCTATTTCTGATCTAGCCAGTTAACAGGAAGTCAAACGAGTTCTGGCTACAGCTGAAAACAGTAAATCAATGTGTTGTTTAACAGTGACGTCAAACAAACCAAGAACACAATAAACACACTTAATGACGACATACTGACTAGCAGCTTTAGCAAACGAGGCCAAGCTAGGCTGGTTAGCTAGATAACACGTTTAGTTAGCCAACTAACCAAGTAGTAATTCTTTATTACGACTTAACTGAGTCTCTCGGTAAGTTTAAACACAAACAGTGAAATATGTGGCCGAGTAAACATCCCTGCTAGCCCGTTAGCACCTCTAGCTCGGCTAAGCTAGCACACTTTACCGTTGAGTCGGATGCTGAATTGTCGTCGTTTCTTGTCGTGTTCAACGCGAATCGGACTGTTGATTTCAATGACATTCATCTGAGCGGCCTGGGCCATAATGTCTCGGGGAGCGGTGCGGTGTCACTGGGCCACGACTGGTTCGAGTTGGCCGATGAAGAGCGTTCATACCCGGACTGGCCAGGCAGCGAGTGGAGCACAACACTCCGTCCGAGGAAATCAGCTGTGAGGTCACGTGACCCCGTCGACCAATGAGAACCTCCCCCCGATGTTTTGTTCCTGCGGGCCCATGGTGTACTTATCGCACTCGGCCGCTAGATGGAGACATTTTTACTAGGAAAACGAATGTGCGAAGGAGAAGGTAAACTGTACATTTTCCAACTTGATACAGGTTTACTTTATTAACATTACACGAAAGCCTACAAAACAGACGCTGCTGTCTGATGGCCCCATTTATTTTAAAAGTAACTACCACCCTTAAAAACAAGATCATATAAAGCAGTGGCACTTTTAAAAATGTTTCTTTATAACTTTGTCTTTTACTCTAGGATCAACATAAATTCAGATAGCAGTCACTAAATATAATGTGATTCGAGGACTTTAGCTTGTATTATAATGTAGCAAAACCTGATCTGACAAACCCCCCCCCCCCCCTCCTTTTTTTCTGCTATGGCCACTGCATACCATCTGACTGCCGGTTTGCCACTGAGCTCAGGTGCCAAGGACCACAGCGCTAGAGTGTAAACCAACTTCCACAGAACTGCTTGTGTGAGCCCTGCTGGAGTGGATGTAAATGAATGAGAAGGTGGTTGAGTAGTTTGAGAATATAATTTAGTGTAAGGGACTTTGAGCCCCACTGGAAGGAGTTTGAGTATTCCTCTGGTTTGTTGATTGTTACATGAATTCTGTAAAGGCATATAAAAATATATGACAGTTCAGATTATAGTTTTGGAAAAATAGTAATATTAATGTTAACACTGCTAGTCTTTTGCTAGCAGAAAGTGGAGGGTGTTGTGCACACCAAATACCCAGAGGCCACGTTTCATTACATGCAAATACTTCCTGTGGACAGTAGAGAAGCTGATGAAGGCAGGTGAAGAGACTTGGAGACATAGAGAGTTCAAAAACGGATTTATATCCCTACCATTGCCACAGAAGTATGCTTACAGACTTACAGACAAAAAAGGGACACAACCTTGGACCCGAAAATATGCAGACAAGAAACACACACATGCTGACGAACAATTCAGACCTACACTCAAACAGAAAATATAAAAAATCCTAAACTATTACTTCGGTACTAATGAGCGGAAACAGGAAACAACGAATAACAGTATTGTCCTTATTACAGAATTCATATTTCCTGTTACTTATTATCGTTAGTTTTTACTTTTTAGCTTCAGTCTTGGCCACATATAAATACTTCTAGAATGTAGAAGAACAAATGCCGAGCGTATTACGCCACACCGGCTGCGCGTTCTGAGACCACTCTTTTATTCGAACATCGTCAGCATCATATCAGCCACTGGCTTATTTATACATGTGTGGTTGGGATCTAAACATGTGCTCTTCTATGGCTTCTCTTCCATGATCTTCCTAAGCCTTCTTATTATATCCTCTCCACTGGTCCACGGCACCACGTTGGCCTTGAACTCTCCGGGTTTGGCTTCCTCCATCTCCTGGATCAGCCTGTGCATGGGGAAGTCACGGCGAGGAAACGCCGTATCCCCTGGCGACAGTGTCAGCGACGGGCAGAAGTCATTGGCACCATCGCCCACATACAGGACCTTCTGGTACCGCCTGCCGCCTCTCTCGTATACCCGCCGGGCCGTGTACTGCTGGACCAACTCTGCCTTGCACATGTTAACTGGGCACCGCAGGCAGTTGTGGGTGTGGAAGGGGCGGAGCTGAAGCCGCCCACTGTCATCAAAGTGGGCGGGGTTGGTGAAGACGCGCAGGAAGAGAGGCCGGAAGCCCAGACTCTGCAGCCAGGTCTCGATGAAGACCGTGTTGGCATCAGACACGCACACGACCTCGAAGTCCCGTGGCGGGCAGGACGTGAGGAAGCGCAGGAGGGCCGGGATGCCCGGGCAAGGCGGGAGACCTTCTATGGTGTTGCGGATGGCTGACGGCGTAACACCCTGCTCGGCAAGGTAGGCCAGCACCCGCTGCATGTACTCATTATACCTGCCGGGTCGGTACGTGTCTTTAAGCCAGCCAGGGAGAGAGCCGCCCGGAGCCACGCTGACCATCGCGTCATCGCTGCACTCGTCCACTAGCGTCTCGTCAAAATCAAAGAAGATTAAGAAGCGCCTGTCGTTAGGAGGAGGGGCCTGCGTGCCATCGTCATGCCAGTGGGGCTCCGCCTGTCCAGCCGGCGGATGGGGCGGGGCAAAGCAGCAGTTGAAGACGGAGTCCCGCATCGTAGACAGTGAGAGAAACGTTGGGAGCTGTTTGTGTTTTTCGTGTTTTCTTTCTTAACACCCCTGTTGAAACACACGAAGGTGAAACTTGAATGTGAAAATGAAACTTACAAGAACATAAAGAGTAAAATAAAAAAAGAATGATAGAAAAAAACTCACAGTAATAATAATTACTAAACTAATTATTACTGAACTAATAATTACTAAATTAACTATTAAGATTACCTTAACACTAATGGTTCCTCTGGGAAATTTGGATACAGTTAAAATGTACATACTCTGCACATGTATATGTGGTAAGACATTTTTAACCTTTCAATGTAAAAATGTATTATGTAGATGCAACCCACTATATTGTCAGATTATTTTATTATACTTTAAACCAGTGCATGGGAATACACTGCTCAGGTAATCATTCACTAAAGTAAAGTTGGAGTCGCTTTGCGTCATTCTATAGCGATTGTCCAACGACCCTATTTTGGTGTTTTGACAGTATGCATTACAATTTCTCCTGGATATTTAAGATGACAGCGTGTTCTACAATATCAATCGACAAAAACATTTCAATTATAGCGCACGAATGCCCGATTGCCACAACTTTCACTGCGGACACGTTTTCTGAAAATCAGCCGGGACACAGGTCTATTCACCCGGTTAACATCCACTCCGAAACTCCCACAGCCCTGACGGTACCGACGTACCCTTGCGGACCACTGATGCTTGGTAGTCACGGGTGAAAAACTCGGTATTACCACGTGTTCTAATATTAGCTAACCCTTCTGTATTACCACTGTCACCGATTTTATTTACTTTCGTAGGCTAAGACAGCAAACCCCGAAACACAAACTCACCCTGCTCACAATTGTGCAGTTATGTTACAGTGTAATTAACCAGTGACACAGAACCAGACACACACACAGACACACACATTAACCAGTGACACAGAACCTGATGTACACTACACTCAACAAGACACCAGTGACATGTTACCTTCAGTTTTCTGTCAGGAGAAACCGTATCGATGCCGCTGTTTTTAAAAATCCTAGTTGGGTTTGCTGAACGCGTGATTTATAGTTGCATCCTCACCCAGCTGGCTGGACTTTACAGCCGCACACAGAAGTGGGAGGCGCCAGAGCAACTATGCCCCGCCTTCCGCGAGGGGGCGGGGGACCTGAAGGGCTCAAGGGATGCTCTAAATCAGGGGTAATCAATTAAATCTTTCCGCGGTCCATTTTTGGCAGATAGCTCAGACCTTAGGTCCGGGTCCGCGGTGGCGAACAAAAGTTGTTGAGCGGGGGGAGGGGGGGGGGTGGAGAACGAAAGTTGTTGAGCGGGGGGGGGGGGGGGGGCAACGTAACACTCAAATGGGTGGTGAACGTAACACTCGTTTGGAAATAAATTCTCCGGTTTAAAATATAGTCTCCCGTTAAAATTAATTTGGCATTTGGGTCCGTATCCAGTTAATCAGGAATGTGATTGGGTCCGGACAGGACGGCGTTCGGGTCCGGATCCGGACCGCGGTCCGCCATTTGGTGATACCTGCTCTAAATGTTCATATAATTCTAGTGTTTTATTAAATCTGCCGATTTCCTACTTTAGAGGAATCATATGACAATTTTGATGATTTATTTAAAGTTTAATGAGAAATTGTTTTCCAAACGCTTGAAATACTGAATGAAACAAAATCTAAAAATACATTTGCTATCAGATTTAGTTTATTTAGATCTACAATGCATAAATTGCTAGTGAATAGTCTTTTTATAGGTTTTATATTTAAACTATATTTTGAGCATTTTGAACTTCTACTTCAGACTTCCCCAGATGATGGACATGTTTCAGACACGTTTCTCTATTTGCTACACATTTCCACAACCATGCTTTACTGTTGGGGGGAGGTTGTTCTCCTTACGTGCAGTGTTGACTTTTCTCCAAATATGGCACCTATAATTGTGCCAAAATAATTACATTTTGGACTCAATCCGTCAAGAGAATGGACTTCCAGAAAGCCTCTGGTTTGTCCAAGTTCTCTCTGGCAAAGTTGAAAGGGGCAACTTTGTTCTTTCTTCAGAGCAGATGCTTCTTTCTAGCAACACACGTTATCCCAGATGCTGTCAGAGAGGTCTGTATCTCTCTGGAGTTGATGTGTGGGTTTGGCCTTTACCTGAATATTTTTTTTCCTGGTGCTTCTTGGGTGTACGTTTCGATGGCCGTCCACGTCTGGGCAGTTGCGGTGTGCCCTCCATTTGTAAATCTTACAGTGCAGCTGGGATCTTTTGGTCTTGTATCTTTCCCCAGACTGATGAGCTGGCACCATCTTCTTCCCGAAGACCTCTGGTGTCTCCTTTCATACGTGTGCATCATCTTGACCTGTGTGCTTTACACCTTGGCACGGCGGTAACGGCAATGGGTTGGTTGGTTCCCTCTCCCTTTTAATCTTGGGAACTCGTGTGTTTCACTCGAGTCTTTTATGTAATCAACTTTACCAATGCAGCTGTGGTTAATTTACTTTTGCACAAGCCCCGATTCCATGTTTCATGCAGTCTGATGGCAACTTACACATTTCCCTCAAAAGAAGTAAATGGAATTAATAAACCGACATTTCATATATAATAGCTGGTGATGACAAAATAAGAGAATCATGGTAAAACAGAAAAATCTTTAAAGCAGCACTTTAAAGTATATAAATATATATATGACACATCTGCATTTTAAATGGTCCCATTTCTCCAAGATTTTGTAACCACAGCTTTGCGTCTTTGATCTTTATGCCCGCTGCGCTCTCCTCCCATACTGGTGGGCTGGTCTAGGCACTGGCTCGGAGGCTATTTTCAGCACTGGTGTAGGGAAGGCGTTGGTGTGCATGTAAGTGTGGGCTTCAGCTAGTGTGCCGGTAAGCACAGGTCCAGTCAGAGCTGGCAGGGCCGTACTCTGATCCACGCTGAAGGCCTTGTACACGCGCAGAACTGAACAGAATGGCAAATGTGCACCAAAGGTCAATGCTCTCATCTGTTTGTCCATGCGTCTGTAAGCCTAAAGGAAAACAAGCTAAGCATTTTCTCAGTATCACATCCCTTTCTAATCTCCACACAGATAGGCCAAACACAGAACACCAAGCTGACACATGATGCATGTCCTCTGACCTACTTTATCCCGTCAGGGTTTTGCTAGTTTAAGATACATGCTTGGTTTTACTGCAAATGTTCATTTCTGCATCGAGAGAGAGACGGAGAGAGAGGACATCATATTTGCTGAATGATCAGTATACACCCCGTCTTCCTTTCTGGTTGCAACAACTCTTTAAAAGAACCCAATGTGGGTGTAAGACACAGGCTACCATGACCCGATGAGCCTAGTGGCAATGCAACACTACTTTTCTTTTTTGCTGCATGGTGTTTTGAGTCAAGATTGATTCACCTTTCAGAGGGATCATTCCAATACCATCTACAGTGTTTGAACGTCTGTGGGAAGGTGGTGCACAGTGCACGATGCTTAAACCTCATCAGCAGTCACTGATAATGTGAATGAGTGAATCAGAGCCCATGTTGTACTGTCTGTCACGGTTGGCCTTTGCTCATTAACAGGTAGGCCTGTATTTTGGTCATGTTTCTGAAAACTACCTTTATATAATCACTGTTTAATCTCCTCCACAATCATGTCAGGCAGGCAGCTCTTTTCTGTTGACATAAAAGGGTCAAAGAGACAGGAAACGCTCTGTTCATTACTACAAATTCTGATTCAGGACACACCCCCAGTTACAAACACAAAGGCAACAAAGTTAGAAAGATGGCTACTTATTCTTTTACTTCCTAAAGTTAGCAGAAAGTATGTTAAATGAACTTTATAAAAAAAAGGCCCATCATTAATACATGTCTGTAATTTCTTACAATCAAAAGAAAACAAAAATCTAAATTAAACTTGAAGTTGGCAAACTGTGTGAGCAGCAGACACAGTGATGTAATCACAGAGGTCTACAGCCGAGTGGTGGAGTTGACGGGAAGCTGGTGTGGTTTAAACACACGTCCCCCAGAGAGACCATCACCACGGGATGATACCACTCCCCCAATATATTCTAGCAGAGAGTGCACTCTATTAGAGAACAGGAGGAGAACCAGACATCTGCAAAACAAAAAAGAAAAGAAAAAGAAAAGAAGGTAGAGTGGTTTAAAGAAGGGAACAGCCCGAGGCGACACCCATCTACACTCCAGGACGGGGGGAATGACAACAGGGGAAGAGAGGGACAATGTCAACGTGTCCAAACAATGACAAGGTCATCAATAAGACAGAAGAACCGTGTTTGCTGTCATTCTCCTCCTTTTCTAAAAGACTCCTCCCTCTCTCTCTCTCACACACACACACACACACACACACACACACACACACACACACACACACCCCGCTGGAAATGATCAAAAATGTCAGTTACAGTTAAAAACCTGTAATGCAGCAGTAAAGTGCAGAGAACAAACGGCTTTTACACACACACACACACACACACGAGCCAAAAGAAAAGGTGAGTGAGCAAACCTTCTCTTCACTGAAACGCCCTCATACCCACATTATACGTCACCCTCATCCTTAGTCATGTAGAAGACACAGAACCCAACAAGCAGCTTTCCATGTCAGCACCACCAGAATGACACACACACACACACACACACACACACACACACACACACACACACACACACACACACACACACACACACACACACACACACACACACACACACACACACACACACACACACACACACACACACGTATAAGCACAGTAACAAACTACAGTGCCCTTCTTGGACATTCTACAGATAAACCTGTGATTATCTCATTCAGCTTAGGAAACACTCACACTTACAAGTTTACAAAACAGCAACAAAGTTCACAAATAAAAATAACGGGTAAGTGGGTTAGATTATAGAGAACGTCATTAATTCATGATTCTTTTATGTTTCTTTCAGTCCTCCATAACACATCACAGCATTGGTCAATCTCAGAAGTCTTGTTCCTCCAAATGAATCCTCCAAGATCTTCCAGCGTACCTTCTACTCCTCTTCTGGAAAACGTGCTAATTCATTGGTGAAAGCATTTTCAACGGAACACAGTCAATTTGACACCACACTCATGAAAAAATGTTACCTTATCTATTAAGTGCCCTATAGTGGGTATGTGTGGGTTTGAACACACACAAACAAGTGTTTATTCTATATATATATATGACGAGTCTGTATTCCCTTGTACAGACGGAGAAACTGCATTTGGAACAACTGAAGTTAGAGCTTTTAGAAATAAAGGAGCTGAACCCATAGAACCTTGGCAGCAGCAGCTGGATAAGTTGTAGGAGACTGATTGGAAGAGACTGAGAATGCAAGACAGAGAGAGAGAGAGAGAGAGAGAGAGAGAGAGAGAGAGAGAGACTGTGCTGAAACAGAGAAGAGAGACTGTCCCGAAACAGAATAGAGAGACTGTCCCGAAACAGAATAGAGAGACTGTCCCGAAACAGAATAGAGACTGTCCCGAAACAGAATAGAGACTGTTCCGAAACAGAGTAGAGACTGTTCCGAAACAGAGTAGAGAGACTGTCCCGAAACAGAATAGAGAGACTGTCCCGAAACAGAATAGAGAGACTGTCCCGAAACAGAATAGAGAGACTGTCCCGAAACAGAATAGAGAGACTGTCCCGAAACAGAGTAGAGAGACTGTTCCGAAACAGAGTAGAGAGACTGTTCCGAAACAGAGTAGAGAGACTGTTCCGAAACAGAGTAGAGAGACTGTTCCGAAACAGAATAGAGACTGTCCCGAAACAGAGTAGAGAGACTGTTCCGAAACAGAATAGAGAGACTGTTCCGAAACAGAAGAGAGACTGTTCCGAAACAGAATAGAGAGACTGTCCCGAAACAGAGTAGAGAGACTGTTCCGAAACAGAATAGAGAGACTGTCCCGAAACAGAGTAGAGAGACTGTTCCGAAACAGAATAGAGAGACTGTTCCGAAACAGAGTAGAGAGACTGTTCAGAAACAGAATAGAGAGACTGTTCCGAAACAGAATAGAGAGACTGTTCAGAAACAAGAGTAGAGAGACTGTTCAGAAACAGAGTAGAGACAAGAGTAGAGAGACTATTCAGAAACAGAGAAAAGAAAGACACTGTGCCAAATTAAATACAGAGGCAGGTTTTCATCATTATGATGAAGGTGGAATCTTTCCGTAAGAGTATATAAGGTGTAAAATAATGCTTTAGAAGGTTGTCTGCATGTGTGTTGTTTTTCAGAGAAGGTTCGCTGAAGTCACCAGTCCTTTGTGAGTACATGTAATAAGCTTGTGTCAAGGAAAGGTGGTCAGCGGCAGAGTACTCGAACACACGGATGTTCTGCTGAGGTTCACACAAACGACGACCACAGGGGCGCGAGCGTGGCCGGCCCGGCGGGTTCGTGCGGGTTCAGTGGTGCTGCGTAGCACCCGGTCGCAGATACGAGTCCTCGTGTCCGCAGTGGTTGACGGGCTCGCTCTTGAACAGAGCGGGAGGGGGAGGCAGGAGGGAGGACGGGACCGAGAGGTGCTGAGGGGCGTGGCTTGCCATGGGGGCGTGTCCAGTATGATGCACGGGGGTATGTGTGTGCGTTTGATGGTGCTGGGTAGGCGTGGCCTGCATGTGCAAATGGGAAAAGCCGTGTCCAATAGCACCTCTCTGAGGGGCGGGTCCTGTGGTGGAACCAATCATTCCTGGGCCGGCGGCTGCAACGGTCGATGTTGCCTGCGGGGGCTGTGGTGTATTGGGGGTGTGGCCAGTGGAAGAGGGCGTGGTGTGGCCAGCTAGATGAATAGACATGGACATGTTGGCAGGCTGTAGGGTCACCGGGCTCGTCACCCGGAAACACTTCTCGCGGTGTGCCTTGAGCATGTTGGAGAAGCGGAAGCGCTGGCCGCACACCTCGCACGGGTACGGCTTCTCCCCCGTGTGCGTCCGCCGGTGACGCTTCATGTTCGGACGGCTGGTGAAACTCTTCCCACAGATCTCACAGATAAATGGCTTCTCACCTACACAGAGACAGAGATGATGAGAGAGAAATTCACGCCTGAAATGAACACAGAACCAAAATCACAGATGTATATTCCCACATACAGGGACATAGTGGGTCCAAACACCAGGATAGATGGAGAGTGTGTGTGTGTGTGTGTGTGTGTTCTTGGGTAATATGGAGGTATAGGCGTTATTAAAGGCCACATCTGGTGCACACTGGGTGTGTTCAACCACAAGAATTTAACACTATCCTACCATATCTAGGGGAGCAGTGGGCTGTGTGAGATCATGGCTGTAATGCACAAGGTGTGTGTGTGTGTGTGTGTGTGTGTGTGTGTGTGTGTGTGTGTGTGTGTGTGCACATTTCTCATGAATGAATCCTCCAAGATCTTCCAGCGTACCTTCTACTCCTCTTCTGGAAAACGTGCTAATTCATTGGTGAAAGCATTTTCAACGGAACACAGTCAATTTGACACCACACTCATGAAAAAATGTGTGTGCACATTTCTCACCTGTGTGGGTTTTCATATGTTCATCAAAGTACTGCTTCATGTTGAAGTCTTTGCCGCACCACTGACACATGAACTGCTTGTGTCCAATGTGGATACTCATATGAGAGCGGAGCTGATATTTATACTGGAACCTCTCATCACAGTTCTACACACACACACACACACACACACACACACACACAGTATAGGTGTAAGCAGTAGTTGTACACGAACAAGAAACAGCACTTTTTAATATATCCGACATAACCTGCTATTACATCTTATAAACCTGTCATTACCAAGTTATTTATACATAAGGCAGCCCAACCCTGCCCTACTGCATATATGCTCACACACACACACACACACACACACACACACACACCCCTAGTACACCCAGACCATGGTTTCCATGCAGACCAGATCCAGCCTGAAAAGCCCAGTCTCTGGAAACAGAGGCCTGCTGATTGAGAAGCTTGTTTTTCTGGTTCAGACTCACGTTGGCAGAAAACAAGTGAACGTTAACACCTTTCTACCCCAAACACCGAGAGAGACGTCATTTACATAATTAACGTGTGACACAATCACCTGAACCTGTTATCTCGTTGTACTTGTACAATGTCAAATATTCGTATTCAATATTCATATCCGTAGTCCATCTTTCGACACGTGGCCTTAAATGAACTCCAAGGGCGAAGAACGCTCTGGTGAAGGTTCCAGCTTACTGGAAACACAAACACTTCCTACCACACCAGCTATTTAAGAAGCAACAGCAGGGTGAGGGAGCCAGCCGGGCCCAGGGAGAGCCAGCCGGGCCAGGGAGAGCCAGCCGGGCCAGGGAGAGCCAGCCCGGCCCAGGGAGAGCCAGCCCGGCCCAGGGAGAGCCAGCCGGGCCCAGGGGGAGCCAGCCCGGCCCAGGGGGAGCCAGCCTGGCCCAGGGGGAGCCAGCCGGGCCAGGGGGAGCCAGCCGGGCCAGGGAGAGCCAGCGGGGACCCTCCTGCTCCAGACTGACTGGCATCATGACGCCGGTGGAGGGGAGTGGCCACGCAGCGGGACACACAGGTTAGGCCAGCGGGACACACAGGTTAGGCCAGCGGGACACACAGGTTAGGCCAGCGGGACACACAGGTTAGGCCAGCGGGACACACTGGTTAGGCCAGCGGGACACACTGGTTAGGCCAGCGGGACACACTGGTTAGGCCAGCGGGACACACTGGTTAGGCCAGTGGCGCCAACATCAAGCAATTCAACCCACGGCAAACGGGCAACATTTGCTTCATACATAAATGAGCAAACAAGACTGTCCATACACGGGACAAACAGCCAGGCATGGGCCGACGGGAGCATCACAGCTAACCAGCCCATGAACCGACGAATCTCACAAATGTGTATTTGACTGCAAACACTCTGATTCCACCCTGGGAGGTTATTTTTCCAAAGTTCCCAAAAATGTTTATATTAGGAATATGATGAGACATAACCTCTTGAAACAGAAACATAAATATCATAAAATTTATGCAAATGTCTGCTTTGGGACAGTCAAATAAACAGTAATCAGGGCTTTATTTCCATGGCAGTCACCAAAATGTATTTTCACCTGCACCAATATATGTGCTCAGACACACAAGTTGAGCTTTATCCCGATGTTTGAGGAAGTATACACATTTCATTCCTTTGTGTACATATGTTTGCTTTATCTCACTGTGCAATAAGTTATGAATGTGTGTGTGTGTGTGTGTGTGTGTGTGTGTGTGTGTCCTGAAAGAGCCTAACCACCCTGCCAGGGCTTCCTGGTGAGGTCTGAAACAAGTGTGTGAAAGCACACGCAAATACGAGAGTGTGTGTTTACCTCACAGCGGAAGGGTTTCTCCCCCGAGTGTTGCAGAGAGTGCACCTTCAGAGACATGCTACGCTTAAACGACTTTCCACATGTCTCACATGTAAATGGCATGTCTTTAGTGTGAGCTAGGGAGAGAGAGAGAGAGAGAGAGAGAGAGAGAGAGAGAGAGAGAGAGAGAGAGAGAGAGAGAGAAAGAGAGAGGGGTTATGTTTACATCAACACTTTGTGCAATCAAATGTGAATCATAGTTAGGGTAACAATAACAATCAAAGTATTCTTAAAAGCAAAAATACTACTAAGTGAAGAAGAAGAAAACTGCTTTTATTTTACTGCTTTTATGTCTTTCTGTCGCTCCAAGTCATTATATGAAGCATGAAAAATTCATTCAAATGTCAATTGCAGTCAGATCAGATTTGGTAGAATTTTTTTCTGTTAAATGTCGTCACATAACAATGTCACGCACAGGCCCACAAAGAAGGTCGGGATTGGTGGGCTGGCTACCCGAGTAACGTAGTGGGCTAGTTACATGAGTATTCACTAAAATGACCTTTACTTTTGCTTGAGTTTGTGCTTTGTTGTTTGACAAACCAGGCAAGCCATTATTCTCAGATCCTTTCAGTAAACTAGAATGGGATTACTGTACCACTATAGGACAGGATTACAGAGCACTGTAGGACAGGATTACAGTACCACTGTAGGACAGGATTACAGAGCACTTGTAGGACAGGATTACTGTACCACTATAGGACAGGATTACAGAGCACTGTAGGACAGGATTACAGAGCACTTGTAGGACAGGATTACAGAGCACTTGTAGGACAGGATTACAGAGCACTGTAGGACAGGATTACAGTACCACTGTAGGACAGGATTACAGATCACTATAGGACAGGATTACAGAGCACTGTAGGACAGGATTACAGAGCACCGTAGGACAGGATTACTGTACCACTGTAGGACAGGATTTCAGAGCACTTGTAGGACAGGATTACAGAGCACTTGTAGGACAGGATTACAGAGCACTTGTAGGACAGGATTACAGAGCACTTGTAGGACAGGATTACAGAGCACTTGTAGGACAGGATTACAGAGCACTTGTAGGACAGGATTACAGAGCACTTGTAGGACAGGATTACAGAGCACTTGTAGGACAGGATTACAGAGCACTTGTAGGACAGGATTACAGAGCACTTGTAGGACAGGATTACAGAGCACTTGTAGGACAGGATTACAGAGCACTTGTAGGACAGGATTACTGTACCACTGTAGGACAGGATTACTGTACCACTGTAGGACAGGATTACAGAGCACTTGTAGGACAGGATTACAGAGCACTTGTAGGACAGGATTACTGTACCACTGTAGGACAGGATTACTGTACCACTGTAGGACAGGATTACTGTACCACTGTAGGACAGGATTACAGAGCACTACACAAGAATGATTCCACACCATTTGTCTAGCCACAGGAAACACAAAATACACACGGACTTCAATGGAAGCTGGAAAAAACAGGAATGGCGGCCCAAGAGCACAGGGGGCGGGGCAGTGATGACACAGCTGAGATGACCAACATGGAGGGAGTAGCAGGGGCAGAGAGTGACAGGAGGCAGAGTGTTGGGCTGGCAAGGGCGTGGGACACGGGGCCGAGGGACACGGGGGGGGCGCAGGACACGGGGCCGGGGGACGGGGGACACGGGGGTGCAGGACACGGGGCCGGGGGACACCTCCTTGGAGTTGCACTGGCCCACTGTCTTATGTAAGGTTACGTTAGGAAACTTTTGACAGACGTGTGGATAATAATGTCAAAGCAGTGGTTCATCATTCAAAACGGCTAGTTTCAAAGCACAGCAAACGGCCTACATATCGTCCCTAGCTAAACTGCTCACAACACCGATGATAGCAACCTACATAAAAATGTCAGAGAACACTCTTATAGCTAAAGATTAACCGTGTACTCCGTGAACTTAGAGTTTTTACTCTCTTATGTATCTAGGGTTAGGGTCATTTGAAAAGTCTCACATTCAGAATTAGACTTAAAGGGGATGATTGTCTATAAATCATCATCAGAGTATATTTCCAGACTACACAGTGCTGCTTTAAGAGGAGTGTGTGGATTCAACACTCATTTTGACGTGCTCTAGAAACATGCTGTGCTTTGAGCATGTGTAGTACGTGTGTGCGTCTACCGTTTACCTGAGGTCAACGAGCAAGTTCTGGAGGAACATTAGAAATGTGGACATGGCGTACTCACCAACCATGTGCTTACGGACGTGGGCCATTGTGTAGAACTTCTTCTCACAGATCTCACAGGCAAACTTCTTCTCAGCATAGCCATGGACGATCTTAATGTGTTCGTGAAGTGACCACAGTTTTTTAAAGGATTTATTACATGACACACACTGGAAAGGAACACACGCACGCACGCACACACACACACACACGTTAGAACTTCCATCTTGAGATACAACAACACACTGATTAAATACCACCATAAGAGCATACATGTCAAGATATTTCCTTCATCCTAAGGGCATAAATACTACAGTCAAACTCTAAAACTTCCTAAACACCTGTACAAGACTCACACACCTGACTCTGCCTCCCTCTGCTGGTGACACAAAAAACTGCACGGACTTTGAGTCAGATCTTTCTCTACAAACGAAAGCAAATTCGATTTTGATTCTTATCGTAGTTACACACGTAACAGTCCGACATTTCATCACCAGTCGGACATAACCAACAGACTTCGGCGGCCTGGGGAATGTTAAACGTAGCGTATCCACAAACGCTACGATGCACCTTAGACCCTAACGGACTCGCGTTAGAGACACGGCGGGCCCGTGTGGTCCACCCTCACCTGGATGTTCTTCTCACAGTCCGTCTGCTGGTGCAGGGCCAGCTCGCTCTCCAGCACAAACTTCTTGCCACACTTGTCACATATCTGCATGCGCCTGTGTGTGACGTTCATGTGCTTCTCCAGGTACCAGCGGGTGTTGAAGACGCGCGGACACTTCTCGCACGCCAGCGTCTCCCGCTCCTCCCCGCCTTTGGCTCCGCCCCCTCCGCCACAGGCCGAGGAGGCGGCACCGCTCTTTCCGTCCCGGGCGGTCCTGCGCTTCTGGGGCGGGACCTCGGCGCTCTTCCTCCGCCCCCTGGTCGTCATGCCGGCGGTGGCTACGGCGACGGTCGTCACGGCCACGCGCCGACTTTTCCTGCGCGGCTGGACGCCGACCCGGCCCCTGCGCGACCTCTTGGCCCGCGACCTCCGACCCTCGTTCTCCTCTTCTTCCTCTTCCTCCTCGTCCTCCGGGTCCTCCTCCGCACTCTCCTCCTCTTCCATGCTATCGTCATTTTCGTCTTCCTCCTCCTCGTCCTCCTCTTCCTCCTCGCTGTCGGTCTTGTCGTCCGCGGCCGGGTTCACCGAGTCCCCCTTGTCCCCTTTAGACACATGCAGAGTCTGATTGTTCAAGTTCACCTCCACGATGATCTGTGCTCGTTTAAACTCCTCTTCCTCTTCGCCCCTCTCCTCTTCCTCTTCGCCCCTCTCCTCGTCCTCCGTGTCCTCCGACGCGCCGTCGTTCCTGTGCTGTGCGGCTCCCTCGGCCCCAGAACCTCCGGAACCTTCTTTGTAATACTGCTGAAGGGGGCCAGAATTGGGCTCGAGTTCAGGAGCCGTCTGAGTTATCGGTTTGGAGGCCATCTTGTTGTCAACCAACACCGGGTAGGGCTTAGCTCCTCCCTCCTGCTTGTAGAGCTTTACTGATAGGTCACTGTCGCTCGAGGCCGAGTGGTGATAGTAGGACTGTGCGGTCCTTTGCCCTTCTTCTTGTGACATGGCTTCTAGGGCAGACACCTCTTCTTTCAGTGCCTGGCACGACTTCATCTGTGTGTGTGTGTGTGTGTGTCTCTATACAGAGAGCTATGCGTCGTCTGCACTGTTCTCTTGATGCTTGACAGTGTAGGGAGCTAAAAACGGCCAGGATCCAACGCCCTGCTCCTCCCTGGAGGCGACAGGAGGAGAGAGAGACACCTCAGCCCAACCCAGCCTGAGCCTCCATACTCTCCACATCAGGAGGAGTGAGAGGGCCAGAGAGGAAGAGGTGGCGTCTCGGCTGCTTCCTCTCCACACAGCGATGGCATAAAGCCCGCGGAGGGCCCGGGCCAACTCGGGCCACTTCAAGACGCGACCACCGCCCCGCTCCTAGAGACAGCCACCTGTGTTAAGTCTTCTGAAGGTGCCTTTGTGAGAAGTCTAGCCTCTTGCAGTCAGAACAGCTGCCTGAGAGAAAGATATAACAAACACAGGAAAAGAAAAATCAATTTCAAGCCTTACTGCTAAAACACGAGTGAACTTAAAACACAAAAATTCTAGGGTTGTGTGAAATGGACAAAAAAAAAAAACCACAATACCTGCTTACAGTTCCATGATATGCTGGATATGCTACTATATTTAGTTTTTATGAGGTTTGCTTACAAGCTGGAACAAACATAATATACCCCCAACAAATGAGCACCAAAACAAAAACACTGTAATTTTATTCAATGAGTTTAAGAAGAAACTTAAACTAACATACATAAAAAGATGCAAATAATGGACTGATCGGTCCAATCGGCTAACTACGCAGTATTGTTTGACAGGACTTGCTGGTTACAGTCACTTTATTACTGGTCTTTTTTAACAAATGTTCATGAAATATTCTCAGAAAGTGGAGATCACGACTACTTTGAGGTTACCTACAGCATCTTCTTCACACAGCAGAGTATGAAAAGAGAATCATTATTTAAACAAGACACATTATTCACCAAAAGACAATAGTCGTACACTGGCATTGTACAAGAGGCAATATTACCTGATGGATTTCCACAACCACTGACATTTTAAATGCAGAGATTTTCATCTTTTGAAGATCAAAAAATGATTTAATGTGACAAGGCAGCTTTCTGACATTCAGTACATTAGTGTACGGGTGTGTTGAAGAGAGAAATGAAACTGCTGTCTGGTTAAGGTGCAGAGATCTAAAAATCTCACTACCACGCTTACAAATATAGGCGTACGCGCACACACACACTCACACTCACACACACACCTAACCACAACTGTTTCACTTCTGTGTGGGAGCATGTGTGAGCGACTTAAATTGCAACCACAAAGAAGCTGAGTACAGAAAACTAACCCCCTTAAAAACACACACACACACAAACACCTGAATATTTAATACCTCAAATAAAGTCATAAAAGGCATGTGTTTCTTAAGCTGCAACTTGGCACAAAGCACATTTAAAAATCACAAATGGATAGAGCTGCATAATTGCATAAAACTACATAATTCTTTGCAAATCTAAAGTGAGCATTTTGTACCAAATTGGAAGGAATTTTGGTGATTTTGTTTTTTTTTGTCCTGTTAATCACAGTGAACACCTTCACCTCAGACTTACACAGTCCAGACCAGTCGGCAGAAGCATCAGAGAAGTCAAACTTCAGGGGACAAAGCCTTTTATTTTCTCCGAACTTTCTGCAATTTCTAACTGGCATCTTTAGAAAAGTGGAGGACCAAAAAATAAATAAAACTAAATAAATAATGAAAACCATATTTTACAAAGACAGAATGAGACTCTCTTTTTTCTTCAGATTACCTCAGGATTAGAATGCATGGTGAAGATTCAGTCAACTGACAACATTGGCAGTTATGCCCTTCAAAGACATAACCACATTTTCAGTATGAGTAATATCTGTGGGACTCCGTTTGTGCTGTGTTTTTTAAGCGCATTTTCAAGGAATGTTTATAACAAGAAAACAAAAAGGATAGTAATTGTATCTTTCTGAAAAAAGCAGACTGGGGTGCACTTGCTCAGATGACCTCTAAGTGACCTTACTGACCCCTAGAGGTTAAGAATCAGGGCCGGTGTGTGGATCCTCAAAGATAAGCAAAACAAATTAACAAAACTTAAATTGAAAAGAAAAATAACTCAGTTTAACCACACTACTCTTAACGGTCTCAGTCCTTACTTCCTGAGTCTCACGGCCTCGTCTTAGCTGTGTGTGTGTGTGTGTGTGTGTGTGTGTGGGCATGTGCATACAGAATAGCTGCCAGTGTGTGAGCAGAGGGAGTGTGTAATAGCGCCCGTGTGTGTTTACATTACCCTTAAAGCATGCAAACAGACCAGACGACTCTACACCTCCCTCCATCAGGATGATCAATGCAGTATAAACCCACACAAACACACAGCCAGGTAGCATCTATATTCACCCACACCTATACACACTTTTCTTCCTGTAGTCTGCAGCTTTCTGAGAATCGACACACGCGCCAAAGTGTGTGACCACACAGCATGTGCATGGTATGTGTGTGTGTGTTTGTGTGTGTGTGTGTGTGTCACATCCATTCTGCAGAGTCCTGTATTCTAGAATGGGCTAATATTCCGCCGGTGATGCGTGGGCGATCTTTTAGGGACGGGTTCACGGGGATTCGTGCATGACCCTGCAGCTCTGCTGTAAGCTGCTCTAAATGGAGCGGCACACGAGCGCTCACAGGTGTGCGCTGAGAGGAGAAACGTGTGGCTGTTCTACACCCTTCAGACCTGTAGTCTGTAAAGCCACATGTAGCGGAGTGTCAGCATGCAAGTGCGCATGCATGGAACCCGGCCGCTGTGGCAGATGGTTTTGGTGCCAAAGTAGCATGCTGGCCCACTCCCAAATAAGCCCTGAGCCCTTCCCCTAACCCTAGCTACAGCTTCAGAGGAGAGGACTCCCGCTGAGGGGAAAGGCAGCTATTAAAAGGAGTGTTGTGAGCCTTCTAAATCTTAACAGTATTTCCACCCCTCAGTCCTGTATTCGTTACTGTTGGTCGAGCTGAATCATTGTGAAACTGGCTCTACCTGAGAAACACCACAACGCTCAAATGTGAAACCAATCAACAGGGAGGGGGGTGGTTTAAGGACAGAGCGCAGACACCGACACGGCCCGCTCGGTCACACCTGCCGCTGACGTCTCCCACGCTCGGCCTCCGTCGCCCGCTGGATATCGGTCACCTGGGTTATTAAGCAGCCACTTCCTCCACCCGAGTCACCACGTTTCTGCACCCTCACCCGTTTTTTTTGCATTCACAGTTATTAGTATTTGAACCAGGACTTTAGTTCTACGCCATTGTGAAGTATCGCCATCTGTTCCCGCTCAATTCAAGCATTTTCATTCTGCCTGAACGCCATTCTGTGTATTACCCGTCTATGCTCCTTCACCTGCTCTTCTGGATTATGCCTCGTCTGCCAGGATGTCTGATTTTCCGTCTCTGACTGTTCCCTGGACGTCCCTGCGTACCGCTGCTGGCCTCTCTAGTTCCAACCTCGGCCTATTCTGACGACCTCTTTTGCGATCGTCCTAAACACATAGGTAACCACTCATTTCAATCCACAAGGGGTTTCATTGGGTTTTCACGTTACATTAAATCAACACAAGATTGCGCTCACCAGCCTGACAACCAAGTAGCCCAAAACCAAGCCAAGCGGTGTTCATGCAAAGGGCAGACACTGATTTGCTATGGTGGTTTAGGTAGAACACCATGTCTCCTGCTCAGGTTCTCCTGTTATACGCTGCTGCGTAGACTAGTAGATATGTTAATTATTTATGACTGTGGAAAAAATAAAAGCAATCCTGGGTCAGGAGTTATGGGTGCACACCAATGTACATGTGTGCACAAAGATTAAGATGAAATATTTAATAATGCATTTTGTTAACAAACGACTAGGCCCATCATGTGGTTGTATACTATAATTAAAACAAGCTCCTGCACCTCAGTGAAAGTTAAAAACACTACTTATTTTACAGTCTTCCACCTTTTCTTTCTTGATTCATCTTTTACAATTTCAGGGTAATCCTCTCTTCCACATGCGTGGGGATGACACACATTTTAATAACTGAATGCTTGTGTCACTATAACTCCCTTTGATGTGGGCAACTGTCAGATCATCAAAATCTAACTACAGTAATTACTCAGTCTTCATGCGGTTATTACACATTTACACCTGTATACAATTTCTATTGGTCTAAAATAGTGTTTAATCCTTTTGAACTCCATTAATAGTCATAAAACTGCAACCTCTTCATAACCCGTCACTTAAAAGATTTTGCCACAGCCATCGACAAAAATAATGGATCAGATCCTCGATTTTGTGCCTTTGAGAAAACTTGAGTCCCATTAACCTTGTAATGAACTCAGGCAATTGCAAGTAACCTCACCTTTACTAATTTAGTCGGCAACCGAAACATGACCAAGACACCACAGCAAGGAGCCAATTACTATTACAGGTAAAGATATGAGAGAAGGTACACAGCAGAAACAAAGTTGTGGAGGAGGGGGAGAACAGCAACACACAACACTTTCCAAAAGGAAGAAGCTCGGCCAGGATCAGTTGAAGACCCATGGAACAGGTCTCTACGGCAGCCGAGGGTTGTTATTGCTGTGGGGAAACTGTGCGAGAATTCTCTCAATATTGATAAGATTTCACACCTTTTGATTGTTTTTTTCTCAATAAAGCTTTGTGGTGCCTTTAATCATAGACATTTGTTTTACAATATTTTACAACCCCTACCCCCCCTCACGGGTTTCAACAAAATTACATAGCTGCAATATTTAGCAATTTCACAAACCTTATGATCTCCAATCAGGAAAAGCACAGGTGTCAAAATGTAAGGGATCTTGCAGACTAAATCCCAATAACTGTCTGTTGCACAGTATCTTGCTGTTCTGTCTCAGGCATTTTTTTGTGTGAAAATGTCCTGATTTCAACTTCTAGTATCAATCTGAAACTGTGTCTGAAGCTTTGCACATTTTTCACCCTTGAGAAACATATGGCCTACATAGATGTTAAGTCAGAGGATATGCAACTACTTCCTGGGTCATGAAATTAATTACTCACTGACACAGGCTGAGTAAAATGCTGGACTGTTCTTCTTACAACAGTCTTATGTATGCTTTTCACCCAAAACAATTATAAGTCAACTTCTCATTACCAAGGGTGAACTTCCGGACACTGAAAGGCCTGCAGAAAAGCATATTTGAAGAAAACCATCCAAAACTAAACGCTTACATAAACTTCTTTAACACTCTCTGGCCCACTACAGCTACACCACCATTTAGGATCATATGACTCTTTTCAGTTAAAAACATTTGTTGCAAAACATGTAGTTGGTCTGTAGACAGGACCAAAACAAAAATGCTAGGATGGATATATATTTTATATATATATGTGTGTGTGTGTGTGTGTGTGTGAGAATGTTTTACAGCCTCCCAGCCTTTAAAGGTGTTGTGTGGATTTTGTGCTTCACATTTTGTGTGTTTATGGCACGAACTGGAAGCGGGAACAACCGAAAAAAAAGTGTACCTAGCTAGCTAACGAAGCGACTGACATAGTTTATTAGGGTTATGGACAAAATAACCATAAACCCCGTCGTGTTTGTACACTATAATCTCGGGTATTTCACACGGGTGACACATTCAGAGAGGCCTGAAACTTCCAGCGCGGGGGAAGAGTGCGAACGCCTCAGCCAGGCGTGCGCTAGCTAGCCGCGGCTTCACGGGGGCCTTGTCTGCGCCTTTCCACCATCCACCACCACAAAGTCCACCACCAAAAACTGGCTCAAGTTTATTTTAAAATAAAAACCCGGACCTAGTCAGATAACCTCAAGCCGTCAGTGTTTTCACAAAACACCGACCGCACTCCACCGACAAAGCCCAAGTTTGTGGAAGGAGCGCAAATAAAGGGTTAAGTCTAAGGGAAGCGTCGGTTGGTCAGCAGGCCGCCGGGCTCGTTAGCTAGCGTGCTAACCGAGTAGCTCCGCGCTCGCGACGTTCGGCTGCGCGAGAAGCGGATTCTTACAGTTAGCACTCGGCTAGCTAACAGAAATATCAACCATAACGCGAGATATGGGGGTTTATATTCTTCACATCCCCCCTTTAATGGTGCTGGATGGACTGCGAGGGTAATCAACACCCCACATATATCACATATCGCGCTTTCGTGTCCTCGTCGCGGACGACTTTCACTTTTTTTTAACCCCAAAACCGCCCAGATTTGTAACACATCGGACCCGAGATTTGCTCAGATCCGCAGCCCCGGCTGGTCAACACCGTCCGCGCCTGCACGCCGGTGGACTCGCAGCGGGCAAACGTCGCGCCGTGCCATTTGTTTTTTTTTTTTTGCAAAACACACATTTTTTTTCCACGTTTTAAAGACAGGAACATTTTCAGGAATCCTCCTCCTCCTCCTCCTGTTTGCGAACAAAACCCTGCCGAGTGCGAGTCACCCCCCGCCGAAAAAATAACTCCACAAAACCAACAGGACCCGCGTGTGACAGCGCCGTACCTGCACCGGCTCCCGCGCGGGGGTTTCTTGGGTGTTTCTCGCTTGATGCACGACTGTCATCTTTGTAAAATAAATGCAAATGAAGAAAATTAACTTGTGGCTGGCGAGCCGTGCTCTCGTCGCCGGATCACTCACCCGAAGCACGAGCGCCCTCTCTCTCGCAGCGTGCATCCCAACTTGCACACACTGAGATCCACACACGTAAAAAGAGTAATGTGCAAAAAATAAAATAAACGTTGTTTAAACGTTGCGAACCGCCAGTCAATCATCACACCGATTTTGGGAATGTGCGAATAGTTTGCAGCTGTTTGCATACGTGCTGCATGGGATAAACATAAACTGTCACTAATTTATATCGTTTGGAAGCTGCACAGCCTTCCACGGCCGCCGTGTGTCTAAGCCCCATGGCTTTACTGCCCAGCTCGCGCTACGTGGCCGGCCTGTCTCGCGCACCAACCCATCTCGCGCATCCTGGCGGCCGAGCTGCCTGGGTTGGACGCGCGCGCGTGTCGTCGTCGTGGTTTTTTTTTTTTTTTTTACCCCCGGTCTGCAAAACGTATGGCGCGCGTGCCCGTTATCATTGTATAAAGTAGTGCAGTCCATAGAGAAATCACTTGAACTTTAGCTGATAGATTTGTTAGAAGTAGATTGCCTGTTGTGATCAGCCCAAAGGCTAACAGTGGATAAGTAAACGAATATGCACCATAAGGGGTAAAAAAATCTAAATAATCCACGGAAATAATTACAGTAAGTATTACTACAATATCCACAGGACATTTATTTGCATAAATATTTAGAGTACACGGCTAACACTACAATTTGTCTAGCTGGAGAATACTTTTTTACTTACTCTAGATTTATGTTGTTTGCCTCTGTGGTATCATGACCATGTACATTCCTCTTTATGGGTTAGGAAATGTGAAAAAGTAATCATACAAATGACAAGTATACACATGTTCCTATTTATTAACATATTGAAACTTTTTTTAACAATACTGTAACTTATGGATTTGAAAAATCATAGGAAAGACACTATTAAATAACATACACTATGTTGCAAAGAGTATTTGCTCACCCATCCATTTTATAAGAATCAGGTGTTCCAATCACTTCCATGGCCACAGGTGTATAAGATTATGCATGTTTAACTATGCTTTTACAAACATTTGTGAAAGAATGGGTCACTCTCAGGAGCTCAGTGAATTCCAGAGTGGAACGGTCATGAAATTTCCTCGCTCCTAAATATTCATTCCACTGTCAGCTGTATTATAAGAAAATGGAAGTGTTTGGGAATAACAGCAACTCATCCATGAAGTGGCAAGCCACGTAAACGGATGGAGCGGGGTCAGTGGATGCAAAGAAGTTGCCAACTTTCTACAGAGTCAATTACTACAGACATCCAAACTTCATTTGGCCTTCAAATTAGCTCAAGAACAGTGCGCAGAGAGCTTCGTGGAATGGGGTTCCATGGTCGAGTAGCTGCATCCAAGCCATACATCACCAAGTGCAATGCAAAGCATCAGATGCAGTGGTGTATAACACGTCTCCATGTGTCAATCTGATGAATGAATCTGGGTTTGGCGGTTGCCAGGAGAACTGTACTTGTCTGACTGCATTGTGTCATGTGTAAAGTTTGGTGGAGGGGGATTATGGTGTGGGGTTGGTTTTCAGGAGCTGGGCTTGGCCCCTTAGTTCCAGTTAAAGGAGCTCTGAATGCTTCAGTATACCAAGACATTTTGGACAATTCCATGCTCCCAACTTTGTGGGAACAGTTTGGAGCTGGCCCCTTCCTCTTCCAACATGACTGTGCACCAGTGC
Source organism: Brachyhypopomus gauderio (assembly GCF_052324685.1). Lineage (NCBI taxonomy): Eukaryota > Metazoa > Chordata > Actinopteri > Gymnotiformes > Hypopomidae > Brachyhypopomus > Brachyhypopomus gauderio. The sequence continues at coordinate 47,767,423 of NC_135212.1, forward strand.
ACAAAGCAAGGTCCATAAAGACATGGATGGCAGAGTCTGGTATGGATGAACTTGACTGGCCTGCACAGAGTCCTGTCCTAAACCTAATAGAGCACATTTAGGATGAATTAGAGCGGAGACTGAGAGCCAGGCCTTCTCATCCAACATCAGTATGTGACCTCACAAATTCCCATAAACACACTCCAAAACCTTGTGGACAGCCTTCCCAGAAGAGTTGGAGCTGTTCTAACTGCTAAGGGTGGACCATGTCATATAGGAATGGGATGTCACTTAAGCTCATATGTGAATCAAGGAAGGTGAGCGAATACTTTTGGCAATATAGTGTACTTACTGTCTAAATTTGACCTATGTCAGTCATGAAAATTGAACTGTACAATCAAGTATGAGGCACAGTGAGCAAAAGCAACGATAAGGAAAAGCTGTACTACGATGCAGAATTGTCTTTTTGGGGGGGAAAAGGTTCACTGACCGATATGTGCAGTGAACAGTGTTTTACACAAACATCTTCGTGAGAAAAGGTCAACTCTGCATCAGTAGTTTCACAGGCATGACTGATACCCACCTGTTACCAAAACCAGTATTAAAACACGGACTGGTAAAAAAAAGTTGTTTGGATCCTATTGTAGCAAATCTATAGTATAGGAGTAAAGGAGTATTAAAAAGATGCAATTTCATCCATTTTATACCAGAACCATAAAATGATCTATTATATTTGGTTTGGAACTGTCTGGGTCTATCTAAAGTTGTCACAAAGGTGTGTGTGATGTGTAAGCCCTTACCAAACAGGAAAGACAGACTGACATCCTGTGTTAGAGTATTCTGTGGGGACAGCCAGACTGAGGGTACACTAAAACACTCTTGAGCTTTATGTTTGTATTCTGTTTTCTTTCTCTACTTTCTAACTATGTCTAACAACAACATTAAATATGCACAGAATCAAATAAGCTATTTTTATTTGCATCTGCTGTTGAGTGTGTACACACAGTGTGAGTGGGCATGTGTATATAAAACACTGTTTAGAACTGCTAGAGCAGGCTCATTCCAGATCATCCAGTATTAATCCTTGTCATCGTGATTTCATGAACCAGTAATAACTAAAGATGATGTGTGACGAACGTGTGCACAGTGTACTGGGCAGGTGCATAACATAATGGAAGACAGGGATTCTGAATCAGACCAGTAAAACCCACTGATCATATACATCTCTGTTGCAAATTAATTCATGATTCGTTTAGATCATGCTTTCTTCTTTCATAATAGGAGAGCTGGTTTCAGTTTGTTGGTGCATGATGTCTGAATGACCTTTCCAACGAAGCCACTCAGAAAATAAGATTCGGTATACTCAAAAACAATCATGGGGAGACGGCGAGTTTGATGCTCGTCAGTGCCGGGAGCCTGAGGGGACAAACATGGCTGTGTTGTGAGGGAGGGGGGGGCCAGCAAACCCCCTCTCCCGTCAGGTACGATGACCTTGGCCAATCACGGGCATCCGTGAGCTCACGCATCAGAAGGGGGTGGATAATGCCGTCCTCCACGTGTGCTGTGCCACAGACTGACGTTACGTGAACCACAGCTCGACAAGACATGGTGTTTGGCTGCATGTGTCTTGGAGGAAGCAAACGACAGCTTTTGTTGGCAGTGGTTGTGTCTCATGGGAGAATTACCTGACAGATGGCAGTTAGCCATGACTAAAATAGGGAGAAAAATCTGAAAAACGTAGTTATAGTTAAAAAAAAGATCAAAGTAATTCATACCAATTATTGCTACTTAATATGAATATACTGTCGAACAGTGTTAATGGGACAAATTATTATTTTTTGTTATTAATAAAATTATTCAAATTTTATACATTTTAAAAATAGTTTAAGCAGTTTCTGCACAGCATGTGTGTTGGCAAGTCTCAATGTGTGAGATTGCATAACCGATTCATGCTACTGCCATCTGGTGTACACACAAGGAAACCACAATCCTAGAGGAGAGTAATACCGTACATTAAGGGTAAAGTGCACCAAACTTTGCACGCTCGACGTGCATGACTCAAAGAACGTTACATAGAGGCTTACCCACTCACTCATGACTTTAGTTGGAACAAGCCATGTGGAAACCTAATTGAAAAAAACAGAGGTGCGCTGATCAGAAAATACAGCCCTTCGTTTCACAAAAGAAATGAGCCTCCTAACAAACCTGCCGTTACCTCTTCAACATAACTAACCATCATCTTGAGGAAGAAAAGTGGTTAAATAATAGTTAATCCCCCCCAAGTTTGACGGAAGCAGCTCAGGAAATAAAAGGCATCTAAGGTCGGTCATGGTGTCAACCATACACAATGTGATTTGGTTAAGAATTTCCATATGCTAACCTTATAAAATTCAGCTTTGCTAAAAATCCTTGCACCTTGTTGGGGTCAAAACTGGAAAATATATAAACTGAGAAAGTAGGTCACCATTTTTAGCCTTGCTGTCCCTTACAACTTTGACTTCCAACAAACATTTGCTATCCTCTAGACAAGATTTCCTTGAATCAACACTTTAAAAAAGGAGGTCATTGTTCATCGCTTATATACATCATATAACTGGCCTGGTTTGCAAACTGGTCAAACACTTGCATATATGTGCCTTTATAATTAGCCAATGAATCAAATGAATAAAAAAAAAAAAACCCATTTTAGCACATGTACTTTCATGATGACTAATAAATGTATTTATTTTATTTTTAATTATTTATGACTTGTGGAATGCAAGGGCGTTCCATACACTGCTTTCTGCCATACAACAGGAAAAACGATTCAAACAAAACATGAACACATTCAGGCTGAGAGGGGCAGAGCGCAAGTCTGATGTGTCTGGTGGTCAGCTGCCTCTCACCTGACCACGACCAAGAACAGGACAGCACTTTACACTTAAAACTGGAGTTCACTGCAGTTTTCAATCGTAGTTCTTACGGAAACAAAAGATAGATTTGGGGTCGACTGTTTCAATCAGATTCTACTGCTTCAGCCATTTTACGTAATCATTTCAACAAGTTTCATGTCACTACTAAACACAACCCCCCCCCAGACACACAGACGGCAGGATTCCCCCCCGGATAATGTCCCACTGGTGAAAACCCTTGAGGGAGTCTTATTTCAGCCACAGAGAGAGCTAGACCGATATCCAGCTCTCTCTCGGCAAGTCGCATGTCGGTTCTTCAGACGCAGGTGTGGATCCCAGCCGCCCGTGTTTCGCCCACGCCTCCGTGGCCGTGCCAGGAGGGGGGCGCGTGCGCCCGCCTCACTGCGGCAGCTGCAGGAGCGTGTTCTGCCCAGAGGGGAGGTACGTGACGTTGCGGGAACGGCTGAGCTGGAAGGCTATGTCCTCGGCTGCCTCCAGCTTCCTCAGCTCCACCAGGCCGTCGCCCGCCTCGGCCAGGGAGTTGGCGATCAGCAGGGCCGCCTGGGAGTCCCCCTCCGCCGAGATGATGGCCGCCTGCTTTTGCTGCTCCGCCTGGCACACACACACACGGACACGCCTCAGGTCAGCTTCCAAATATAAAGAGAGCGCCTGCTGCTTGTGCTCCCACACACAGTTTACAGCTTCGATGATTTACATCGCTACAGATTAAAGTGACGGCGCATGAATAAGAAGGAAGAAAGGAAGGGCTCAAATTCTACCGCTAGAGATGCTACGTCAAGGCGATGCAAATCGCGAGTTACTGCTCTTACCTGGGCAACTGTGTGAGATATGCTGGCATTAGGGCTGCCACAAACTATTATTTTTATAATCGACTAATCACCGATTAATATTTATGATTAGTCGACTAATCGGATCATACGTTAATTTAATATAAAACATACAGCTTATCGCACTAGAATGCAACGGCTATTATATAACCATTAGATTTCACCTATATGCTAACTAAAAATAAAAACAATTTAGATCATAGTTCATTAAACCTTTAATGAAATATGCACCTTGTTGCAACAAACAATTATTAAAATAAAGATAAGGCACTGGCTTAAACACAAAAATAAATATATTAATAAAGAATTTTTTTTTTTTTTAGGTTTTTCTTTCATTTGTCTCTGGCATCAAACTTAGCTACATTTAAATCAAATTAGGTAGGTACCTGAAACTAAGGAATTATTCACAAAAATAAAATTTTGGTCTCACTGACGTTACAGAAAACACATGAATACGTGCTAAGGCTAATGAAAAATCGCTAATGTTAACTTTTACAGCTATCACGATGAGTAAGTACTAAGTTAACGCTCTGTTTACGCTAATTTTAGCAGCTAACTAGTAAATTAGATTATAGAGATGACGGTCCCTCTTCATCACCGTCACAATCAGCAACAATCTTTTCAGGTGCTCGTGCATCACGGTTGTGCTGCCGTGGAAGGCAAGTTCTGCCATGCAGATATTGCATTGCACACGTTTCAGAATCCGGCTACGGAACTCAAAAGTGTGGGATCACTTTAAGAAAATGATCCCACACTTTTGAGTTCCATAGCCGGGTAGCCACGATACCAGAGCCTGTCTGTATAATGTCCTGGGATGTCTTTTCCACTACTGCGCATGTGTGTCAAGGACAGAATGGCAGACGCAGCAGTAGAAAGGGAGGGAAAATTTGGAGTTTGGAAGGAAAAAAGTAAAAAATAAAAAATAAAAATAAAAAAAATAAATAAATAAAAAAAAAAAGACGCATCGACTACTGAATTAGTCGACATAATCGTGACTAGTCGACTAATTATGGAAGTCCTAGCTGGCATGCAGACAAAAGCCTTCCTTACCTTCTCTACGACGAATCTTGCCCTTTCAGCCTCCTGCTGTGCCACCTGCTTCATCTCGACAGCCTCCGTGAACTCTTTACCGAATGTCAAGTGCGTCTGGAGGAGGAGGAGGAGGAGACGGGGGTTAGTGCAACTCCTTAAACCGGCGAGTAGGGGAGGGGTAAAGGAGACGAGGAGTTAAGATTACCAGGGAGACGTCGTCGAGGATGAGGCCGAAGGTGGACGCTCTCTCCGTCAGATCTTCACTGACCTGCCTGGACACCAGCTCTCTCTGAGTGATCAGTTCTCCCGCGTCAAACCTGGCCTTGGGATGCACACACACGAGCACACGAGAATATGCATGTGCACACGCACACAGAGATAAATGATTACCAATAAGAACACGGTCGGGAAAGCTCATTTTTACAGCTCTAAAAACGAAAGCATTACTGCTACTCACAACAACAGACTTCAGCACTTCGGTGGTGATGGAGGGAAGCACTCTTTCATCGTAGTCTTCACCGATGCTGGTGAAGATCCTTGGCAGCTGGCCAGCTACTGGTCTGAAGAGAATTCTTAGAGTGATGTTTACGTTCTGCAGGTCTACCGGAAAAAGGATGAGGAGGGCAATGCAGAGTACGTTAGTTTTCACGCAGAAGACACTGAACAATCAGATATTACACCCAGCTAAGACTGTATACATCAATCTTGGACATAACAGACTTTTCTGTGTACTGGATCAGATTATGCTACAAACCCTCTGAAGACACGATCATGAAAACATGTTTGTGTGTCTCACGGTTACCTTTGCTTCCAGTCACGACTGGCACATTCCGGGGACGGGACCGACAATCAAAAATGATCGGCTTCTGCACCCAGGGAATCAAGAAGTGGGTCCCTTCCCCAACCACGTCATCCTGGACTCCTCTAAATCGGTCAAAGATGACAGCCCTGTGGCCGGCATCCACTGAAGATATGCACAAGTACAGATACTGCATCAAACCCAAACGGCATACATATATAAAGTTACAAAAACTAACCAGGGATCAAAATGTCAGGTTTTCTCCATCATAATTCAAAAAATGTCCCGCTTAATAGTGTGATGTGCTGCTGAATTAGAGACACTCAATGGTCCTCAATTCAAACTACAAATGTAAACTAGTAAAACAACTAAGAAAAATCTCCGCTTTTAGAAGGGCTCCATCAAAGCACTTACCGTTATATAGGGCAGAGTTTACCACACCTCCTCCGATGGCCAAGGCCAAGCCCAACTTTCCAATGGACTCAAACAGCTTTGCCATGGCGATAATGCGACAGTTCTGTGGGGAAATCATGTTTTAATGCACCATTTGACAGTATGAGGGTGATTTTAAAAAGACAGTTGGTCTAAGAGGCCTTCTCTCCCCACGGTACACGAAGACAACTGGTCTCGGTGAAGAGAAGAACTAAACGAGGCCTGCACGTTCACGGAGAACTGTAATTACTATGATGTTATTAATTATGATTATGATGGTTATTAATTATGATTATGATGATTTATTGAAGTTTAAATTCACAGCCAGCGCTGCTGTACCTGCAGTCACGCTTCAGACACCACACGCCCCGTTAAAGACACACAACTAAACACGGTGCGCGGACTTAACTGTACGAACACTAGGCGATATATAACGAACAGGTCTTCATAAAAAGCCTTAAAGTATTAGAGGATAAAACAGCGACATCCTTACACAACGTGACTCCCACACTTGTGATGTTTCACCGTGACCTCCACTCGAGCCGACGCAGGAACGCGTGAACTTTCGTGTCTTATGCGCCTGCGCGTGTCGTTCAACAACGAGCATTCTGATTGGACACTTATTCGTTCGAGCTTTTTGGCCCGTTAGTATCGAGGTACGTTATTGTGTCATACATATACTGACGTTTGTCAGGGGTATTGTAGTATCCGACCAAAACTATTATGTAGGAAATAATACAACATAAAAATAAACAATTATAGGTTTTATTAATTACTTATTTAGGGACCTCATAGAATACACTGATTAATAGAATACATTGTCATTAAAATTGAAATGCTTGACATTTGGCGGCAATAATGTGATTTCTGAGTGTCTTTGTGGTGTATTTTGAGCTGTGCTGTAGTCTACATCCAGCAATATTACATGCAGTTATCTCCTGGCCTTTACGGTCTGTATGATTTAGATCATTACAACTCGTTCACGCAAACTCGTTTGATTGCGTATTGTTTATTAGTTTAATGAATTAATCGATAATAACAACAATAGTTAGTATTAGCTATTATTAATAGCAGTACCACTACTGTTAGCATAAGTAGAATAAGAATGCTCTTTAGCAAACCATTTATTTTAAACATATAGGTGATACACATCCTGTCACACACAGACATCACAATTCATAATAACATAGAATTAAGACAGGGTTGCCAACTTTTGACGTTCGCTTGGAGTGAGATTTTTTAACCTGGAGCCGGTGGCGAGTGTATTTTGTTGAGCGGGGGGGGGGGGGGGGGGGGGGGGGGGGGGTGGGTGTGGCGAACGAAAGTTGTTGAGCGGGGTGGCGACCGTAAAATGGACACAGATTCAGTGTTATATCGCCGGTGGATGGCACCAGAGCTAGCGAACTAGTAACGTATTGAATCATATATGTGGATCAGAGGTAAATAAACTGGATATTTTTTTTCGGCGTGAGATATCGGAAGTGTGGCGTGAGAGCGTGTGAAAACGGTCAAATGCGTGTGTCTCACGCTCAATGCGTGAGAGTTGGCAACCCTGATTAAGAAACAATAAGAAATGTAATTATCCCATGGAAACCTGCTAAATTCATGAAGTGATCAGGGGTTGGACATACTTTCTCCATCATGTTTTCACAAAGTCTGTCCCCAGAACACACGGACAGCATATGATTATTATGTGATCTGGACTATAATGGAGTCTCAGACATATACATGGCAAGGAAAAAGTTGCAGAAACATTTTCCTCTCCTAAAACAACCCATCCTTTGATGAATCTTGTTAAATTTTGAACATCACATCTATTTTAACGTGTTCTCTGGCCATGCCGCAATACCCAAATGTTTCTTACCACATGTTTGTTTTGAACTGAGGCCAAGGAAACTCATACAGTAAAAAAAAAAATTAGTTATATGGCATTGACCAACCTGGCTCTCATTCTCACATGCCCAGGTGAATATCAAGCCACTCCACTTATGCATGTGAAACAGATATACAGTGCATCCACTAAGTATCCATAAACCTGTCTATATAAGGTCCTGCAGTTGACAGTACATGTCAGAGCACAAACCAGGCCATGAAGTCCAAGGAATTGTCTGTAGACCTCAGAAGACAGAGTTGTATTGAGGCCCAGATCTGGGGAATGGTACAGAAACATCTCCGCAGCACTAAAGATTCCAATGAGCATGGTGGCCTCCATGATCTGTAAATGGAAGAAGTTTGGAACCACCAGGACTCATCCTAGAGCTTGCTGCCCAGCCAGTCTGAGTGACCGGGGCTCCGGGGCAGAAGGGCCTTAGTCAGGAAGGTGAGCAAGAACCCAAGGGTCACTCTGATAGAGCTTCAGCATTGCTCTGTGGAGAGAGGAGAAACTTCCATAACAATAACTATTTCTGCAGCACTCCAACAGTCAGGCATGTATGGCCAGATGGAAGCCACCCCTCGACACAAGACTGCCCATCTGAAGGACCCGAGTGCTCTGTACCTCAGACTAGATCCACACGAAAATTAGATTAACAGGATGTAATTTGTAAATAAGCACATAAATAAATAACTGTATTTGACAAATAAAACCTTGAACATGGAGGCAGTTTTCTTCAAATGTTCTGCCTTAGGATGCTGAACTCACTGGGATTCAAGGTTACCCAAACAAAAAGGTGCATTTTCAGCTTCCACTCAGAAGAAAACCCTGAGAAGTCAGCAATACCCCCTGCTTGGGGCAGTGTGTGTGCTGCCCTGTCCATCTTCAACACTTGTGACAACTAGTCAACCTTCTAGTTGGAAAGATCCAGGAGGGCAAATCATTCCAAATACGCGTAATAAGCGGAGGTTATAGAAGGGGGCAGTTCACTTCAGCCTGAACTGGTATGTCCAGACATTACAGTCTCCATTCTATTGTTTCTTATGGACCTTGCGGTTCAGATCAAACAGAAGACTGGCTTTTTTAATCCTCAAAAATACATTCTCTATCAGTCCAAGATGTCACTGTATAATGAAAAAAAGAGATGTCACTAGATAGGAAAAAGTAATTATCTGGAAAAGTGAAACTTGTATAAGCTGTAAAATTATACCAAGTCGTACTTCTGAATTATAATATCCCATAAGACCAGCTCTGTTCTCAATAAAACCTTTTTCAAATATATCCGGGCCACTAGATGGCGCCAGTGCATTTTGGTTCTGCTGTTCTCTTTTTTTTCTTAGTCCATTATTCCATCATAGGTACAGTATTAGTGGGCGCCCAGGTGCAGGGGGTGTAGTAATAACTGATGATGAAGTGCTTTTGTCTCATTTTCCCATTACTCATTTGCCAGTGACAACTACCTTTCACTGACATACATAAATATAAACAGAAACCTAGAATGTCTAGTATTGAATGAACAGACGATGTTTACTTAAGACCAGATGGACCAAATAAACAGAGTAAAAGAGTCAACATTATTTTTTCGCTGTGTGCTGTGATACCAAGTTAAAGACTGTTTGTGAAGTTTGTGAATACTGTGAACGGTAGCCCTCTCATGCAATAAGGTCAATAAAAGAGCGCGCGCTCTCTCTCTCTCTTTCTGTATTCATTTTTCCTGTCACTGTGAGGGTGATAACTGGGTGGACTGCATGCAATTTTGAATTCATTTATTACACATGGTCAGTTAAATCTAATCAGTAAGCAGCCTAAGTTAAAATTAACATCAAGTGACACTGAACAGTTGGGGATTTAAGGAGGAAAATTTGAGGAAAATTAGGAGAGATTTGATCCTATCTTGTGAGCCTATGTTCTAACCAAGGCCTTTCTTATTGAAATCAGATGTACAGTACATTTCTGAGAGTCTCCTGGTCCAGTCATTTCAATGTGTTGGGAACACCTTTATTTGTTTTAATAGGTGCAATTCTCTTGTAATTCAAAGGCATAGCTAATCGTTAATGATGGCTACTAAATGTACTGAGCATTCAGAAATAGCATCAGTGAAAAAGAACACTGCCATAGACAAGCAGTGAACAGTGTAGGCGGGCTTCCTCTGTAGGCCAAAAAAGGCAGCAGATCAATTAGCAATTTGGCAGTTGTCTTATATTCAACAATCAAGGTTCTGTTTGTTTCAGCTTGAATGCATTAGATGGCATTGCAGAGGCAGGCCTGGTCATTCATTGTGAATGTCTTCGATATTTCACCGCAGCTGCCATGAGGTTTGCTGTGTGACTGCATCTCCTTGGAGCAAATAGTGGCCTGATGTCTGGCTAATTCTGAGTTAAGGTTGGAGAAGAGTCACAGTATGCAGAGAGTTAGGAGGCCAGTTAGTTCATCACAATACATTAGTGAGCAATTTCACCAGCGGTTCAAAAACAGAGGTTCAAAAGAATCAGTGCATTAATTAAAAAATAGATTAAGGAGTTTATCAGAGAGAAATGTTCTTAATCAATTAAAAAAGATACATGAAAAAGTAATAAAGACAGTTCAGTTTAAATATTTCCAGAAGTAACCTATTCTTTCTTTCATATACATCGAATATTATTTTCACTTACCTGTGCAAGATCAATGAAGGATAAGGCCCAGCAGTTTTCTATTACAGTAAATGAAAGAAGTGAAATGAAATGAAAGATCTTTCAGAAGTGGCCTTAGAAAAATATTTACATTGGTTAAACTCGCTTTTTCATATATATACAGTATTTATATACAATATATCTATCTATACTATCAAAAGTACACTATTGTTAGGTCATGTTAGGTCATGGCAGCGTTTCTCAAAGTGTGGGGCGTGGGTATTGCAGGTGGGGCGCAAGCAATTGGAAGAAATTAACCTTTTTAAGCCTGTCATTTTAATGCCTGTTCGTTTTGCATAAGCCCCGGATGTTTAAAATGTCTGTGGAACAGTGTGAACCAGGACTAGAGTCGGCCCTTTAATGAATTTGTACCGCCCCCCCAGGTCAACAAATTACATCCCCCCCCCCCGATTGTATGTATTTTGGATTCTGCTGTTAAGATGCGAATACAGACGCTGAAGATATTTGCTCAGCTTTGGTCCCACTGTCTCAAGTTTACTGCTCTAAGGCAGTAAGTAATTCAGTCTTATTCATTTTGGTCATAACAAAGAGTATAGCAAATGTGTAATACGTGTATACGTGTATATGTGTAATACGAGTATATGTGTAATACGAGTATATGTGTAATACGTGTATATGTGTAATACGAGTATATGTGTAATACGAGTATATGTGTAATACGAGTATATGTGTAATACGTGTATATGTGTAATACGTGTATATGTGTAATACGAGTATATGTGTAATACGAGTATATGTGTAATACGTGTATATGTGTAATACGAGTATATGTGTAATACGAGTATATGTGTAATACGAGTATATGTGTAATACGTGTATATGTGTAATACGAGTATATGTGTAATACGTGTATATGTGTAATACGTGTATATGTGTAATACGAGTATATGTGTAATACGAGTATATGTGTAATACGAGTATATGTGTAATACGTGTATATGTGTAATACGTGTATATGTGTAATACGAGTATATGTGTAATACGAGTATATGTGTAATACGTGTATATGTGTAATACGAGTATATGTGTAATACGAGTATATGTGTAATACGAGTATATGTGTAATACGAGTATATGTGTAATACGTGTATATGTGTAATACGAGTATATGTGTAATACGTGTATATGTGTAATACGTGTATATGTGTAATACGAGTATATGTGTAATACGTGTATATGTGTAATACGTGTATATGTGTAATACGAGTATATGTGTAATACGAGTATATGTGTAATACGAGTATATGTGTAATACGTGTATATGTGTAATACGAGTATATGTGTAATACGTGTATATGTGTAATACGTGTATATGTGTAATACGAGTATATGTGTAATACAACTCTGGATAAACTCGGCAGCTTCATGCTCATACTCAGAATCTTTTGTTTTTTCAATCAGTAAGGACAGAATTATCTTTGATTTATTTTTATCGTGTGAACTGTACTGGCAACCCTCACATGGAAAACATTATTTATCTCAGATCCATACTGAGTGAGGCCAGGCTGTTTCAAGGCAATACAACTAGTTTTTTTCCATTGATGTAGGCCCTTGAGAAGACACACAAAGAATTCAACGCCCCGCGTAATGATAATAATTCTGCATGACCACCATATGCTGTATTAATGCATATACAGCAGTGCCATCTACAGGCGACTGTCCACTGAACATCTGATATGGTTATTATCAAAGGTTGCTGGAACAAACTATGTTACATCTAAATAAGTCTCAGGTGCAGTAAAACATAAAAGGTTGGAGTCATGATAGGTACAACAATTACTTAGATGAGCCCTGTGCTTTCTTCCATTTGCTGTAAGAGTATTGTTTAACAACATTATTGCTTTGGCCATCATATTACGTTTCTGACATAATGTTATTATGGGCACTGACTGCAGTAGCCACTAAAAGATCAAATATTAATGAGGACAGTCTGACTCCATTTTGTACACATACATATGGAATAATAATCAGAATATACATCTTATTTTTGTATGCATAGTAATATCTAAAACTTATATAATCACATGGCAAGAGTTGTGGAGTAGTGGATGCAAGTCACATCAAATGTTTGTTTGCTTGGAGCAACTTACGACATCCTTCCAAGCCATCAACACCATGAATGGTGGGTGAAGACCCTACTTGTAAATGATGTAGTGGAGGTATTGTAAAAGGGCCTAGCGGTAATTGTAAAGTGGTTAGGTTTGTGTGCCGGGGCAATGTATTGGAGAGTGAACGCAGGCTATGAATATCTGTAGATGGGCTTATAAGCGATATTTGAAATTGCTAGCGGTAGTAGGTAAAAAGTGACAGGTCCCACAGTGCATTGAACTAACTACACCGGGGCCAGATATGGCGGTGTGAGTACACACGAACGTAAATAGATAGTTTAATTTATAGAGTTAATAATTCCATCTGAGGATGCCGTAGCCTAGATGAAAGTTTGTGAGGAAGAATGCAGATTTGGTGCTTGTGGTGTGTAGATGATCGGTGCATTTCAGTGTTGCCACCTGTCCCGGTTTTCCCGGGACTGTCCCGGCTTTCACGTGCCTGTCCCGGTTTTCCCGGGCTGTCCCGGTTTTTCTTCTTTTTAATATTCGGTCCAGGCAAAAAAACTAGGTTAGTTCAAATCGCGATTCAGACTGTTTCTGCACACTTTAAATCTGTTTTTTTTTCTCTCGCTGTGTTCATTTTAAACCCCTCCGGTAACGTTTTACGTTCGCCGCCGCAAACACCCCGCTCAACAACTTACGTTCGCCCCCCTTCCGCCCCCCCCCCCCCCCCCCCGTCAACAGATTACACTCGCCACCCTGTGTCGGTATAAAAGTGTCCTTGTTTTTTGTCAGACCTAGGTGGCAACCCTAGGTGGTAGATGTAAGTGCTGGGTATCTGTAGCCAAATCTGCCACTTCTTTGCTTATGCAGTTGGGCTTTACATGCGGAGAATTAAGAGGTAGTTGTGAAGGGGTTATCAGAAGTAGCTGAAATGGCTTGTCAGTGGCTGTGGATAAAGGGAACGCAGACTAGCACAGTGAGAAAGTGGAACGGCTGTGGTGTTTGGTGTGTTGGGTACGTGGAGGAAACTCATATCAGGCTGTACTGAGCTCACAGCACATATCTAAGTGCTGCATGTGTCCATGTTGACGAGGGAGGGAAGCAGGGACGTCTCCGAGCTTTGACCAGATACACGGCTAGTTGAGCAATTGACTCGTCAACTAGATCACTGGAGTCCTCCAAGGGCAGGTGAGTTATCCAAAGGAGCAGAGGGACACCTAGTGGAAAATACAGAGAATTACACAGAATTAGAAAAATTAGAGCAAGCTAGTTAAAGTGCCTTTAGAGAATTCTGTAGGGTGTTTAATATTTCACACCACCACCTTCCAGTCGCTCTTTGCTCCCAAGACCAACCTCATTTGTTGCTTGGAGTTCTTCTTTGTTAAAAAGTACATTTTGATTTAAATAATTGCCATTCTGCTCATCCTCAGCTTTGGAAAATTACAAATTACTTCTGTGCTCCAGCCTCAATGACGCACAACACAGTTGCTCAACATTTACCTGGGGAAATTATTCCAAGATTTGGCATTCCTAAGATAACCAGCACAGATTATGGCAGCCATCTTGTAAACAGCATGATTAGCAGACCCCACCAAACAACTGTGTGTACGACCTACAATCAGCAGGACTGGTAGATAGAGCAAATAGGACAATCATATTTGAAGTGGTGAAAACAAGCCTGGCCTCTGACTGACAGAATTGGGTAGTATTACTCCTTGACACATCCACGGCCAGAGTGCTTACAAGTGATTCATGTCTGTGCGTTATTTTTTTATATTACCATCTGAGAGCCAGTTTACCTCACAAAAGAACCAGTGAAACCATGAAGGTACATAAAAGAAAGTGTGAAAGTGCAGTAAAAGTAGCTGGAGTGAACCTGTGGATTCTCCACTTTAGTCCAGTCGAAGAGCCTGGTTGCTCTGTCAGTTACATCACTGAACTCCTGAAGACACAGAAAGGACAGAGTGAAGTGCTTGTAACCTCTGACAGCCCTACCACATCCATCACAACAAACCATGAACAACTTATGAGTAACTTATCAGTATTAATGCTTGTAAAATAGCAATTTCATAATGAAACTACATTAGATCTTACTACTTACCGATTTAAAGAACATAGGAAAACAACAACATAAATGAATATACATGAAAAAATAACAATATATTTCATTATATACATAAATGAAATGTATGTTGTTAGAGAAGCCATACTCAAATAAACAAGTCCTTGGCAGGTCCTAGGTGATAAATACACCACGGTGCACAAAAGCAGCTAAGACAAGACATGCCTCCGTCAATGAGCAGGATGAAGAGGCCACAAAGCCTTAGCCAGTGTCATCTAATGCTGTAAAAAAGAATCACGGTGTTATAACCTATTCTAACTATGGAGTATAATTATTATTGCTGATGATCAAAGGGGGGAATGTGGATTAATCGCAATCTACATTTTCGACTTTTACATTAGACCTTTTACAATCTTTTCTGTTTTACAGTGTGACTGGAGAGAGAATGCTAATTCCAATTACACACTGTTCTATCATTGTATACTTAGCTGCATTTCTTACTGAATTCTACATATGGGTTGTGTTAAAGAATGCAATACAATTTGGTAAACAAAATGCCTTAATTAGGAGTGAAAGAAGACTTTGAAAAATATATGAGTATGATGATGTCTTACCATCCTCAGACTTTGATGGAAGGATCGTGGGTTAACAGAAATGTAGGTAGGAGCTCTCGTTCACGTCTCCTTCACGTTATCATTAGAGGTGTTGTCTTACCAGTTGCATAATGACCACCTATATTTCTCAGTATTGTGGTTAGATTACAGCAGGTGTTATATTTAAGAGAGACGAGATCCAGATATTGCTCCAGTGTAACAGGATAATGCACTAAATACTGTAGCTAATAAGCTAATAGAAAACTTTTTTCATTTTTTTTCCTAGTTTTTAGTTCTGCATACAAATGTCCTGTATTTTCTGGATGTGCTCTAATGATGATACTGAAAAATAATTATAAATTGTCAGTATACCATTGCAAACCGCGAATCTAATGGTGGCCTAAGACTTTTGCACAGTACTGTGCAGAGTTCAATCAATCAAAGTTTGTATAGCGCTTTTAACAACTCAAGTTGTCGCAAAGCAGCTTTACAGGGTTTACAAGGTTAACAATACTATGGGTCCAGAACCCTAATGAGCAAGCCAAAGGCGACAGTGGCGAGGAAAATCTCCCTATGAGTTGTATAATCCAGGTTCAGAAAGTAAAAGTCCTCACCAGGATTTTGCTCAAGCTTGCTAGATTTCTGCAATTAGTGCAATCCAGGTCAAATGAGTGGAATCATCACAATCCAGGAAGCCTGAGCAAAATCCTGGTGAGGACTTTTACTTTCTGAACCTGGATTATACAACTCTGGTACTGTGTATATATAACTCCACATTTCTACAGGTCAACTGTGATTGGCTAATTCCAAAGATATGCACATGAATGTGCTTCGCCAAGAACTCAAGCAACAGAGAAAAAGATTAACAACAGTCAAGCAACAGAACCGACAGAACGCGACTGTAGTGATTCTGCCAGCCTGCTACAAACGCTTGATCCAATCCCTCTCTGTGCTGTAACTTACGTGATCTCCAGGACTCGCTAGCTAACCTCTTGCATCTGTTTCATGTATTAGCACTGCCTTCTATAATTCTCAATAGCTTTATCAAACTGTGGCTTTTAAAATTTATACTGTAGCTCAACTCTCCTTCCTTTCTCTCTCTGTGGACTGGCATTGAAAAATGTTGATGATTCCATAATATATGGCTAGAAGGAAGCTGTCATATTTTAAAAACACTCTGCAACACTTTACTGCTGATCCTTGGTAAGTCTGTGTCTCCGCCCCTTCCTTGAGCTTTAAACCGCTTTGTTCTGAAACCCTAGAATTCACCTCCTCTCTTTCCCCTCCCCATATATATGCCTTATCCAGTTCCCTAGTGTCACATTTGTGGAATTTGAACTCAACACTGGTCCCACTCAGCACTGCACTAGTAAATATTAATAGAACTCAACATTCGAACATTGCTTTGTCAAGCCACACACACAAGCCTGTTCGTTGAGGAAATAGCTTCAGACCCCTAAAGCAAACGTTCTGCCAAGGAGCCGTGGACTTCTACACATGCATCTAAAGAACTGGGCCTGACTTGTGTGGAAATCTCAAACATCCCAGTTTTCCCTTTAGGTGAAGGTGCACGCACCGTTCACCGTTATTACTCAAAGTAAAAGCCTAAAACTATTGTGTGTGACAAATGTACGTAGGCGTTCTCTGTAAAATCAGATTCACATTACAAAAATATTTACACTTTGACCAAAACCTTTTGTGCTCTTGCGGTTCTTTGTATTCACATGAGAGATGATGTTACAGTGGAGTTCCTCCCTAATGTCTCCCCAATCTGCTTTTCATCAAAATGGGAGAAATTGGGTAAATCGCCCTTTCCCCCCGCAACACCTAATGAGAGACGCAGGGAAAACACCGGAGTGCAGTACGCACAGTTATTGCGCCACACATTTCACGCATTATTTAAAACGGCTTTTTCATTTCGATGATGAACCCTGAATACGTTTTAATTGTTCAAAGGAGTAACACTACAATAATTGTTGATAGACAAACAATATAATCATACACGTGTTTTTTTTCCCCTGCGGATGCTCTGGGTGGTTCTTTACCTCCGTGCACTTTGTATCTTAGCTTGTGCTTACACCACAGTGTTCTTCTCTGAATTAAAGAGCTGGTTAAAGGGAGTAGTGTTAATTCATTAACAGTGTGTCCTATCCAAAATGACGTGGCGTGATTCTGGCGCTGCGGGTCTCATTACTCAGTTGTGTCTTGGGCGGGTGAGTGAGAGGTGGGTTTGTGGTGTCGGTGGTTAGGGTTCTGTGAGATAAACAAGGGGAAAGGCACAGAGAATCTGAGCTGTTTTGACACCTTCCTGCTCATTAAGCCAATGTGCCAGTGACAGGATACCTCCTCCAAATGACATGCAAGTTCACCTGCTATCACTGCCCCGTGTCTGGAGTAAACCAGTTTGTTCTCACCTGCTGTTTACAAAGCATACCACAAACACATTTTGTGTCTGTGTCAAACAGCAGTTTATAGTTCGCGCAATATATATTCTGCCAACACTATGAGAACAAATTGCTATCATTGTCTTCAGCTTGTAATGACTGTATGGTTAGGGTGAGGTGATTTATAGTTAGCAGGAAACACACACAGTTGCAGCTCTGAACCTCACCTCACAGGCTTATTGTCTGTTGCACATGTGTTAGTGTTAAGAACTGGAATAGCCAAAGAGATAAACCCAAGTTATTACGCAAATTTAACATGTAAAAACAAGCATTATGTATGATCAGAAACGCAGCATTAACTATTTCCAGGATTCCTCTTTTACACCCACATATGTTGTATTTGCCTGAAAAGTAGAAAACATGATGCCCAAAATGGTCCCTGCTCAGCAATATCAAAACTATTTTACACAATTTACTGTACAGTTTCAGTTCTGGTGGTGGCGGAGAGGAGCACCTTTAAGGGGACACGGGCCCAGATAATATTAGGAAAATGTAGGTCGTAGCATCTCTGTATTAATAGACAGTGTATTGGTATAATAATGAAAACATCAAACATTATGCTATACATCCATTCAGTTTATCTTAAAATACTATTTTACAAGACATTAGACCCAGAATGAAACTACAGTTCTTCTCGGTGTGAGGGGTGGAGGGGTGGATGGGCAGGCTGGAATATGCTTTGAGTTCCAATATTTACAATGGGTTCGTTCAGAAAAGGTTTTAGGTGCCGTGACCGGGGCAGCCATGGAAGGCATTTGACTTTTGGCTTTTTCCAGACATAAATGTGTCCAGATGTAAGAAATAAAGGGCATGAGATGATTTGGACAAAGTTACTTCATCATTCTGGTCTTTGTGCTCCACATCTCTGGATATGTATCTTTTTTGTGCTGGCTTTGAATCCAAGCAGATTATGAATGCCAGCCCTGTCGTAAATTAAACTTTATGAAGCTAAAATACAGTTTTTCTTAAGATGGGATCAACAAAGATTCATTTCTGTGGCAATTGCTGAAGCCAAAGGTTTGTGGCAGCTCTCATATTAAGTATAGTCCTAATGCTGGAGATGGCATGAGGGCAATTGTTCTGTATTTGTTTGATATTCTGATATCTTACATTACCCAGTTTCAATACTGATCCAATATGTTTTAATGAAAAATCCCTGTGGACATTTGGTTCTGCTGCTGGGTGAAATGTAGATTGGTGAGGATTTTGTGTGAGATTTATTGTACAAGCTAGATTTTTATAGGTATCATGCTTGGATATTACAGATAAAAAATAAATAAAATTTAAAAAAAACAAAATCTTTGTTCACAAGACTAAGGCATACATTTTCCCTTTTCTATACAATATCTCTGAATGGAGATATGTATTGTCTAGGTCAGGGGTAATCAACTATATTGTTCCGCGGGCGAACGTAAGTTGTTGAGCGGGGGGGGTCGAACCTATGTTGTTGAGCAGGGGGGGTGCGGCGAACGTAACACTCGTGACGGAGTGTTTTTTTTCAATAGCACTGAAATAAATGCTAATTAAAAATTTATTCTCCCGTCAAAATTATGAAATATTTTTAACAATTTATTCTGGGTCCGGATGGGATGGCATTTGGGTCCGTATCCAGTTAATCAGGAATGAGATTGGGCCCGGACAGGACTGCGTTCGGGTCCGGATCCGGACCGCGGTCTGGTCTAGGTCATCACATGCTTGGTTCTCAGCAGTTCTATACTCAATCCTAACGTGTATACATGTGTGTGAACACACACACACACACACACACACACACACACACACACACACACACACACACACACACACACACACAGTGTGTCTCTCTGCTCAGTACAGCAACCTCCTTCACTCCTGAAACCCATTACACACCTCACACAGGCACTAAGTGAGTACACAGAGTGGGGTTACCTGTACTACGAGTCTTCACTCGACCTCTGCTTAAAACCAATAGAAATGCAATTTGGTAACAATGATAAGATGGCTATTCTTTCCAGCACTAGAGTTATCTGAAGTTAATTTATTCTCTAGCTTATTATTAAAAGTTTCCAGGCTGAAAACCCAGCAGACTAACAGCAAGCTCACCAGCTCTCGTGCTTTTTCATGGAATCTGAACGTACTAAAGCCATAAAGTAATTAACGTTATGCAGAGACTGGAGCTCTTCTCGTTCATTTATTCTTTCTCCTTGTCAGCTCCCTCTGTTTTCCATGACCCTGAACGTACTTCATGGCCAAGCTGGAAAAAAACGATGTTTATCTTTTCTGATTAATAAACAAATCACGGTTGGTCAGGGATCCATGACAGTGAACAGTTCTAAAACTGTTTCATCTAGTTTAAATGCCCCCATTAGAAGCCAGATAACCTGCTCCTCCACAATGAATTTTCAGAACAATATCAAGCTATGCAAATCATATAACGTGTGAGTGCATGGGTATTTGTATTTGAATATGATCATTTGAATCATAAATAAATCTCTACAATCAAACCCCACAACTGTGTATAAACTGTGATCAAGCCAACCTGATTGTTATCACAAGGGTTGCGCTACGCTGCTCTGAGTCAGGCTGGATTATGATGGTATCGTATTGGTTTCTATAAGAACTTATCTTTTGATATCTGATATTTTTCTTTCTTTTCTTGGTGCTTCACAGTATCAGATGGTTCCATCTTTACTTAATGAAGGATCTTTTGGTATTTAGCAGATTCGTGTTCTGCTCCATGTTTGGCAAACACTGTAATGATTTGAATGGCTGCTCAATGCAGGAAGGCTTGTGTGGCTTTATGTTTTCTCTTTAAATACCCCAAAGGTGTTTTATAGGATTCAAGTCAGGTGACATAGTCAGGTGACATAGTTAGTCAGGTGACATAGATAGCCAGATCACAGTTTCACTTTTTTCTTTTCTTTCTTTTTAGAAACTCTTTTTTGGCATACTTCACAGTATTGCTATTCTTGTCAAGCTTCTTGAGAATGATCTTGTCAGCCAGTATTTTGGCATCTCTACAAGCATTCATGATGCATGTCATCTCCCAACACCTTTTGCACTCATGCAACCCCATGTCACCACGCTCCCACCGCTGTGCTTTACTGTCTAGGACTGTGCTTTGACTGTGGCAGTCTCAACCTGGTTTTACCAAATACGCTGAAACCCATCTGAGCTGCACAAATTCATCTTGATTTCATATGACCGATGGACATGCTCACTTTTCATGCTGTTTAGCAAAGTTTAATCTTGTAGTTAGCTTAATCTTTTAAGCTTAATCTTGTAGCTCATTCTCCAGAGTGAACGATGGAGGATTTCTTAGATGCTGACTTCATGCAATGTCCTTCACAGTGTCTGAACCATCACACTCACATTTCCACTAACACTCCATTTGCCAAGTCTGAAGCATCCGTGTGTCTGTTTCTCAGAGCTAGGCTGAAGCATCCGTGTGTCTGTTTCTCAGAGCTGGTCTGAAGCATCCGTGTGTCTGTTTCTCAGAGCTGGTCTGAAGCATCCGTCTTAGTGGTGCTATGGCTTGATTTATACCATCTGATTACTGCTGCTGCTATGTTTTGATGTCTTCCTGTATCCTTAGATTTGATCATTTCTAAAAGCATAGAGGTTAATAATCTACTGAAATTATTGATGTTGCAATCTCTGACCATTTTGGTGTATTTTTCAATATGTCATTATCTACTAGAACACTCAGTGAAAAGCGCACAATAACCAAGCGTTATCTCAGTGCTGGCAGTGCCGTGGCCTTCACAGACATGATACAGTCCCTCCCTCCTCTCTCAGAAAATGGGAATGAGCTAGTTGAAACATTCACACACAGAGTTAAGAACTGTATTGATGCTGTGGCACCAAAGGTAACTAAAATTATCTCTGGTAAAATTAAGATGCCCTGGAGAAACACTCCTTCTATTGTAAAATTTAGGCAAGATTGTAGGCAGGCTGAGAGACGTTGGCGAAGGTCAAAATTGCAAGTACATTTTGATATTTATAAAACAACATTGCACAATTACAACAGTGAAGTGAAATCAGCAAGGAAAAACTATTTCTCTACCTTAATCAATTCATCAAATAATAACTTGGCTGTCTTGTTCAGAAGTATAGATCAGCTAGTAAACCCCACCTCCTGTTTCTTCCCTGAGACTGTTTCAGTTGAAAAATGTGATGAGTTTGCAATATTTTTTAGGGACAAGATTACTAGTATAAGGCAGAACATAGCAACAAGCACTAATAGACTATCAACCCTTATATCAGTTACTCAGCCTAACTTTAATATGTTTTATTTCCAAGAAGTTGACATGGTAACACTACTTGATGTGATCTCATCACTAAAATCCTCTACTTGTGAACTGGACCCTTTACCTACATGCTTTTTCAAGCAGGTTCTGAGCTCATTAGCAAATGAAGTTCTAACGATTGTTAATCAGTCTCTGCAATTGGGTGAATTCCCTAACTTTTTTAAAACAGCAATGGTTAAACCACTATTAAAGAACAGAAATCTTGATCCCACAATTCTCAATAATTATCGACCTATATCTAACCTCTTAGCAAAATCATTGAAAAGTTGTGTCAATCCAGTTGAATGATTATGTAAAAGTAAATCAAATAAATGACACTTTTCAATCTGGTTTCAGAGCTCTCCACAGCACTGAAACAGCCCTAGTTAAGGTAGTAAATGACTTAAGATTGAATAAGGATGCAGGCAATCTCTCAGTCCTTTTTCTGCTGGATTTAAGTGCCGCTTTTGACACGGTTGATCATGAAATTCTTCTTGATCGACTACAGTGTTGGGTAGGCCTTAGTGGCTTAGTCTTAGACTGGTTTAGATCGTACCTAACTGGGCGTTATTACTATGTAGCATTAGGTACCTCTTCCTCCACACGTCAAAAAATAACTTGTGGCGTCCCCCAAGGATCAATTCTTGGGCCGTTACTATTCAACCTATATATGTAACGTGAGACCTCCGAACACAGAGGACTCACGGGGTTTGTATTAGATGGAATCAGGAGCAAACTCAAAGGACTGATAATGAACTGAGACCTCCGCGATAAGCGGGAAAAGCAGAAAACAAAAGCAGAGATAAAAACTCTGAAAACCAACAGAAAATACACGGAGGAAAAAACTCGACGTGTCGGCAAAAAGGAGAACAAACGAACAAAATAATAAACTTCAGAAACGAAAAACACACGGAGGAAAGACTCAAAGTGTCAGCAAAACCCAGACGCACAAACGAACAAAGTAACAAACGCCAGTGAGGGGCAGCTGGCTGAAGCGTGACGCTTGGGAAAAAATTACTAAGACAACCCTTCAAAGAAACAAACGATAGGAAGGATAAAGAGGGGGGAAAACTTGAGGTAGGCCAGGGAAGGCGCAGGAGAAAAAACTCGAAAAGAAAAGCGTGGTAGCGAAGAACAACTGTACATGTTACCCCTAGGCGAGATTATGCATAAGCACGACATCAGTTTCCATTCCTACGCAGACGACACTCAGCTATATTTATCGGCAAAACCCGATGATTTAGGCGCAAACAGTAAAATAGAGAAATGTGTAGAAGAGATTAAACATTGGATGGCGTGTAACTTTCTAGCACTAAATCCCGATAAAACAGAATTAATAATAGTTGGGTCTAGGGCTGCGAGAGACAAGATACATAATGTAGCATTGAATCTACATTCTTTTACTATAACCCCCAGCGCAGAGGTAAAGAACTTGGGCGTCACAATAGACCCAGATCTCTCGTTCAATACACATATTAATAATATAACTAGGGTAGCGTTCTTTCACTTGCGCAACATTGCCAAAATTAGAAACATATTAAATACTAGTGATGCAGAAAAACTAATCCATGCATTCATATCCTCTCGTTTAGACTATTGCAACAGTCTCTTAGCTGGATGTTCTGGTAAATCGATAAACAAACTCCAGCTGGTTCAGAACGCAGCAGCACGAGTTTTAACAAAAACTAAAAAGTTTGATCACATTAGTCCCGTACTATCGTCATTACACTGGCTGCCAATTAGATTCCGTATTGACTATAAAATACTTTTATTAACATATAAAACGCTGCATGGCTTAGCTCCAGACTATCTTAGTGAACTTATTGAACAATATAACCCAGCGCGTTCACTTCGCTCACAGGACGCAGGGTTATTAACTGTTCCTAGGATCAAAAAGATCACAGCAGGTGGAAGAGCCTTTTCTTTTAAAGCTCCACAATTGTGGAATAATCTTCCTGCCTCTATTCGGGACTCAGACACAGTCTCAATGTTTAAAACTCGATTAAAGACTCATCTGTTTAGTTTGGCCTTTGATTAATTTGTTACATATTTACTACATCTCGTATCTTTTCTCCAAGGTTCACCTGGAGAGTAACACTGCAGTCGGAGCCTACAATACCAGCATCGCTGCTCCGACATGGAATGAAAGCCTGGCGTTCATCAACAGACATTTACAATGACAATATCAAAACCCAGAACTTTCATTTTTACCTTTACTTAGTCTGATTGTGTGATTTGTGTGTGGCTTGTGTATTTGTCTGTATTTTGTGTAATTTGTGTGTTAACGGGCCGCCCAATGGAGGATGGGTTCCCTTTTGAGTCTTGGTTCTCCCGAGGTTTCTTCCTATTCCCCACCATCATAGGGAGTTTTTCCTCGCCACTGTCGCCTTTGGCTTGCTCATTAGGGTTCTGGGCCCATAGTATTGTTAACCTTTTAAATCCTGTAAAGCGCTTTGTGACATGTGTTGTGAAAAGCGCTATACAAATAAACTTTGATTTGATTTGATTTGATTTGAACAACACAGAGAACCTGGAGAGAATACTGGCTGGCAGTACGAGCGAGAGGCAACGAACAACTCAGCAGTGAGGCACTGCAACTGTGCCTGTTAAATAGGGGAAGGCACAGCTGCAGGTCCTCACTGCTGATTGCGTCTCGTTTGCGCATTAAGTCACGCACTCCTCCTCGTGACGACAGGAGGGGCGGTCCTGGACCCAGCCCTGACTGTAGTAGGTAGAGCGCGCCCTCCTGTGGCGACAGGGGGAACGGTCCTGGACCCAGCCCTGACAATATATGCTTCCGTTACCACATATCAGTAATAAACATGGTATTAGTTATCATCAATATGCAGATGACACTCAACTTTACATTTCTCTAGAAATCAATTTGCTCACTGTTTGAATGCATAGATGATATACAGACATGGATGTCTGACAATTTTCTGCAATTAAATAAACAGAAGACAGAAGTTCTTGTTCTTGGCAGTAATTCACAAAGGAATGATGTCCAGACCTATTTAAATCAAATGAATCTGATTGCCAGACAATGTGTTAAGAACCTGGGCGTCACCTTTGATAATGAGCTCAGCTTCAAATCACACATCATGACTACATGCAAGACAGCTTATTTTCACCTTCGAAACATTGCTAAGGTCCTAGATATGCTCACTCCTGCTGACAGTGAAAAACTTGTCCATGCATTTATCACATCAAGGCTAGATTATTGTAATGCTGTTCTGTCTGCTCTTCCAAAGACCTCTATTTCGCACCTACAGAAAGTTCAGAATGCGGCTGCAAGGGTTCTGACCCACAGGAGAAAGAGAGATCATATTACACATGCACTCCACTCACTGCACTGATTACCTGTGAGCTTTAGGATAGATTTTAAGGTTCTAGTCATGATTTTTAAATGTCAGTCATGGTCTTGCCCCTCTTTACCTCAGTGAAATGATGGTTAGATATGTTCCAGTCAGGTCTCTGAGGTCTTCAAACAGTAATCTACTGGTGATTCCTAGATGCCGATTAAAGATTGGCGAGGGTGCTTTTAGCCACTATGGCTCAGAGGCATTTCATCCCTGAATAGTTTCAAGAACAGTCTCAAAACATTCCTGTTTAGATCTGCTTTTAGTTAAGAAACTCTAGTCTATTATTTTATAATTTGTCACTTTATTTAATTATTTCTTTTTATCTTTAATTTTAATATTTTATTATCTTCTTATATTTACTTTAGTTTTATTTACTTTACTTTTTTATTATATTGTTTACTTTACTTTTTTACATTTTATGTTATTTTACTTTAATTTCTTCTAACATTTCCTTTTTGTCTTCTCCTTTTTATGGTTCTTTTATTTATACTGTAAAGCACTTTGAGTTGCATGTATGTATGAAAGGTGCTATACAAATAAAGATTATTATTATTATATTATTATTATCCTTTCCCATTTTTGTTTCACTATCATATTTTTCAGTGCCTCTGGCAATTCTGTTCCATGTGGAGCCATGATGGAGGTCTAGTTGAGGAGATAACCCGTAGATCAGAGGTGTGAAGAAGAAAGGTCATCAGCTACTACCTTCCATACAGCTACATCTAACAAGATGAAATGAAAAGACACATTAACTCACTGAATCCTCTGACCAGGAGGATATATATATATATATATATATATACTGTCTTGGCATGCAGCCCATCAACACTTCGAAGACCTGGTGGTGGGTAAGCCTGACTGAGCATAATCCCGCCGGATTACTGTTAAACATGGCTGTAGATTTAGGATCACTGCACTACACACATAATGCCCAGAGGCTGACGGCAAGACTGAGGAGAACAGACTGAGGACAAGATACATCTCAAAGTAATGGAGGGATCAACATACCATTTGTTGTGCACAATCAAGACCGCGAGTGGAAGAATCTCCCATTGATTTGGT